>NW_022595247.1:1173759-1174602 GCF_009176505.1 Sitodiplosis mosellana | reverse complement strand
TCCCGAATTTCGTTAAATCCTAAAGATTTAACTTTCAAGTGCGGGATTTAAGCATTTTTCACGCAAAATCATGTTACAAATAAGTCAAGAATTGTTGGAAATGACCGAAAAATTCTAAATCAGCAAAAAACCCAACCACTTTGTACGTTTTTTGAGTCCAAATATGCAAAAATATCATTTTTCGTATATTCTCAACATTTAATTTTCAAATGCGGGATTTAAGAATTTTTCACGTTAAACAGTGAGTCAAATAAGGCAAAAGTTGTGGGAAATGGTCCGAAAAATCTGAATCAGTAATAAAAAGCAAGCACTTCTGACCATTTTTGGGTTCAAATAGGCAAGAATATCAGTTTACGGAAACCCTCAGTGTTTCACTTTCACATAATGGTGAATTTTTTTGGGAAATCTCGTTTTTCGACAGTCTGCCCATCCAAAACTTCTAGCCAGCTACAAATCAAGCGCCGAAAGCCATATCTGTGGCTTGTTTATGGGAATTTCAGGTCAGCACAAGATTTAGATAGGTAAATGAGTTTTTTATGAAACCATGAAAGTAAAATCCCAATAGAAATCCCATTTGTGATATTTCAAACGTCATGAAACTTTCTGGATCTTATTTTTTTACCAAAAAACTCAATCCCTGAAATTTTGAAGCCAATCGAAAGCGATTTACGGGTACCTCCCATACAAATTTTCTTATTTTCTTCATAAAATTGGCAAAACTGGCCAAATTTGTATGGGAGGTACCCGTAAATCGCTTGACTTATTTGCAACATGATTTTGCGTGAACAATGCTTAAATCCCGCACTTGAAAGTTAAATCTTTAGGATTTAACGAAATTCGGGA
>NW_022595247.1:1144428-1173749 GCF_009176505.1 Sitodiplosis mosellana | reverse complement strand
TTTTTCTTATTTTCGCCCAAATTTTACGTCCTACCCAATCACCTTTCATATTTTGGCCGTTTCCGCAAAGTTGAAAATTAAATCTTTGGATTTAATTAAATCCGAACCACTTACAACGGGCATTAATCTGTTCAAAGATGTTTTTGCCGAACTTATCAATTACGAAAAAGTAAGTAAAATTTAGTGTAGTGTTTTTAAATAACATATCCCTTCACTTGACTTGAATAAGCACTTCATTAACTTCTTTTAATCGACAATCAGTACAAGTGGTTGCAATACACACAAAATAATTCGCGCACAATTGGTTTGAATGATATTTCGTCGAACCCTGACAGATACACGAGTATCGACAAATTTTTGATTGACATTGACAAGTTGGGCCAAACATATCGAAGTAAGTTCCATTTGAAAAAAAAATTGTTAAATTCGATTGAAGTTTCAAATAAGTATTGTCCATTCATCAAATCGTAGAAGGTTCCTATAAATACAAAGTAGCCCAATCGTTCAAAGAAGCATGCCGTGCAGAAGCCGATGCCATCAACAAGTGTCCGGATTGCTACGAATCCCGGTTGAATAAGGACTCAAATGCTACTTTCTTCGAAGGCGTGTGCTTCAAGCCACATTTGGTAGTTTTGGCAAAGTTGGATGATTTTCCAATTTGGCTGGCCAAACTGACAGCGTTCAATGATGTCCTCAAAGAGGCCACCATTGTATGTTTCGGCGACCATCAAGAAGCCGAAGTACCGTTTACTCAGTGCTTCTTGTATTCGAAGCAAATAAAACGTGAAGAGCCGGAGGATGCAGATCAAAAAGCAGATCACCAAAGGGCCTACAAGGTTATTTGAGATGACTTATTCTGATCTACAGTCATTTTATTGATTGCAATTTTTGCCATCCGTTTTTCAGGAAGTCGACGAACACATCAAAAACGTCGTTAATAAATTCGGTTCGTTCGTTCCGGCTCCAACCGAAATAGCCATAAGTGATGTGAAACAGCATTTGATTGACATGTTCCCGGGTGCTTACGCCTCAGAAGGTTCAGAGGCAACCGACGAGCATCGGACATGCACATCTACGAGTTTCGCGGCATTTTTCGAAAACGACAATGTAACCGATATGGAACTTCCAGTTGACAATGGTGACAACAGTGGTAATGGTCATTCAATCCTAGATGGGAATCTGCTGACCAATTCCGTCATAACCGAAACTGCAGCGGAAAACTGCCAAAACCAAATTCATCAAAAGCGCAAAAGTGATAACGGTATGATGGAAAAACAAGCCGATCCAGAACCGAATAAGAAGACCAAGGCCACTGAAATGGGCAATTCATCACAGGATGATGAACACGACGTGATCACCTTAGATGATGACGATAATAAGAAGAAATTGCTTCACGAAGTATGCGAAATCTCGGTAAAAATAGCTGACTACGAAAGAGTCATTCAAAATCTGAAGGATCGAAAAAAGCGCATTTCAGACCGAATTCTCAATAACTTATAAACGGCCCTCCTACGTGGTCAAACTATCTCAAAGCGAAAGAAGCAGAGAAACATTACATTAATGAACAAATGTCTAAAGATAAACGAAGAAATCATATTACTCAAAATGATCGATCCTAACAAAATGTAATTTGAAAATTAAAACAAGCATTTTTTTTCTTGTTGTCACATCCCTCTTTTCAGTTTAGAAACATTGACGCTGTTCCAAATTGAACAAAAACATTCAAAGTTTCAGTCATTTAAAATTGCCGCTAACTCGCTCCTGTCATTCGATCGGTCTCTTCTGTCGCTCTTGCTTCGCGCGCATTTCTCCTCATTCAAATCCCGCGCTGCGCATGCCCAAGCATTCCTCGCCGGCGCGTTTGGCGCCAAAAATTCGCTATGTAAGCGAATAGCATTAGCGAAAGCATCTTGAAATCGGCAAAAGTAAGAAATTTAATTGCATTGTTACATAAATTTTTTTATATTGAATTCAATAAATGAGTCAATTTTGTTTATTAACCCGCGTCCACTGGAAGTGTAAATTTTACACTATTTTCAAGTACAACTACATTTTTGAGTGATTTTTCATGGTTATATTATCCAGAGATTTTGGCTCAACGGGAATATAGTCATTTTCAAAAATTATATGTCAGTTTTTCAAAAACGCAAAACGCTATGCCGAAATTGGTTCAGAAAATGTTTGTTTTGCATATGCCAATCGTTCACATTGTTTCCTCAAACTTGGAATGTTTGACAAATGTGTTAATGACATTGAAATGGCAGAAAAGTCTAATTATCCGAAAGAAAAAATGTCTAAATTAGAAGAACGTCGTGCATACTGTTTGAATCAAATGAAAAATAAGAAACCAAACTCAAAGAGCGCACCCATTGGATTTTGAAGCAGACGGTGCGTTTCCTGGCATGGCCAATGTGCTGGAGATGAAATACAACGAGAAATTCGGACGTCATTTTGTTGCAAAGCAAGACATCGATGTGGGAAAAGTGATAGTGGTTGAAGAAGCATTCATAACTATGATTGTAATGCATGCAGGCCTGAATATTTGTGATACTTGTTTCAAACATATGACCAATTTCATTGCTTGCCAGAACTGTACGTTTGGGTTGTTTTGCGATGAAATTTGTGCCCAAAATGATTTGCATAAAATGCGATGCGGTCGAAGTAGTAAAGATGACAATCCATTAGTTGAGTATGCAATACGATCAATTGTATGTGCTCTGGATATTTTTGCAGCCGATGACGATTCGGCGTGTTATGTGGATACGCTGATGTCTTTTGTGGAGAACGTGATTCAAGATCCAAAGAAAATGGCAAACGTACCACATTCGATTGTCGACAACAAGTCAAAATACCGCTTATTTCTGACACTAAATCTCTGGCTGGGTTCATTAAAAGAGGATGAATTAATGGCTCGTGCTCATGATGCGTTTGAAATTCTCTTGAAGATGCCACAAATAAAAGCTGCATTTTCATCACACAAGAAAAGCCGCTTTTTGATGCATTTATGCGTGTTTCACACTTACCTTGTTTTCTGCAACTCGTTTCAAAATCAAGCAAATGGCGGTATATTCTTGCTTCGAAATCATTTCAATCACTCTTGTGCGCCGAATGTACTATGCAGCAATTACGAAAATAAGTCGACTTGCATTACATCACGTCATGTCAAAAAAGGCGATCAACTTTTTATATCATATGGAAGTGGATACTTCAATCATTCACGCGCTGAACGTCAAAAGGGTTTAAGCAACGATTTTGGGTTTCAATGCGAATGTGAAAAATGCAAAAATAAGAGCTATCCAATTTCATCGGATGTCATTAAATCTGACGCGGAATATCAATATTTAGCCAAAGAACTGGACATGAAGAAAGTTAAATTCTCCGATGGATCGAAATGTGCTATCCTCAAACAAAAATGTCTGGAAATTCTCATCAAGTATCGCGATCAACCTTGGACCATTGAAAAGGATTTGGTGGCAGATTTTTATCAACAGCTGTCAGTTGAAACAATCCATTAATGAATATTTTGTTGGCGGACCCATGACGTATTCAACTTAATACACTTTTTTTTTACTTTTTATATTAATTATTTCTAAAATATGTACTCATGATCATCAATTATGACTTTTTTATAAATTTTAACCGAATAAGTTTCAGACACTTTCATCAGAGCCAAAGTATTCTATTCAGAGAATTTCTTTGTAGTTGGCTAAGGTATATAGAAATACCGTTCGCAGAAAAAAATAATATTTCTGTTGGAGTCTAGTGTAATAAGCATTCTAAGTAAATGCCAAATATTAATTTTTCGAAGATAAAAACAAACGATTCTCTTGTTAAACAATAATGTGAAAGAATTTTATTTTTTTTTTAGAATAAATGAAAGCAAGAAAACAACTATTTCTGATTTTAATTGGTTAAATCATCGGTGATGTCTTCCTGTGAATTGTTATCCTCATCATCATTGGTATTTATCAAAACGTTGCCGTCTTTTGCAGTGGTGTTTTCATCTGTGATATTTTCAGCAGAGTTGTCTTCGTCGGCTTTCTTCTGGAATTTGTTCACTACAAATTTCGATACGTCCGCTCCCAGCAATCGCAGCAAATGGATGGAATCGTTTAGATCTATATATGCACGAAGTGATTTGGCTCCCTTCCAACCGACAGCCTTGAGTGTGAATCCAGCTTCATCGGTGTACACGAGTAAACAGCTGCCCGCTTCAATGTTTTGCATTCGTTCGTTCACCTGTTGGCTGAGCATTTCAAGTGGCGGTGGATTTTGTGCGTCGTTATGCTCTAGCAACGAGATCATATCGTTTTTGGTGACATCAATACGACGACGATCACCAATCACATCGTAAATTGCTTCCAATCCTTCGTTTGCCAAACGGAATTCACAACGCATGTGACGATGATCACACCGGGCGAACACTCTAACACCCGTGTTAATAATTTTCACATTTTCTTCATTCGCTTGTACCAATTCCTTGACCGCTTGCGAGCAGAAGTAAATGTTCTTCTTTTTGCCAACCAATGAACGTGTCAACAATTGCGTTGGCTTGAACGCATCCAATTTGTCGTTATCAATGTCAAAGAATGATTGAATTCCTTGCCATACTGGTTCTTCTTCCGTGAAAAATACAAACGGATCTTCTTTGTAGCCATAAATGCGTCGTTTTTTGCGTTGTGGACCCCATGGAACGCGTTTCTCTTCCACTTCTCCAGCCGGAGCGTCTGGCTGATGTTCGTCACTGGCAGCAACATCTTGTTCCATTTTTGATTCTTTTGGTTTTCGTTCCCATGGCAATGGACCTTTCTTTGTTAGCGCAGCCACAAAGAATCCGCCTGTGTTCTGGAAATGAGGCAAAATACGCATACACTTGTCCAGCGAATATTTGGCTACTTCATCCGCTGATGGTGGAAACATTTGGGGACGAATTTGCGTGTGTAGTTCTTTTGGAACTTCATCGAATGTTTTGTAGAATTTCTCGCAATTTTTGTCGCTTAGCTCCCAGTAAGAGATTCCCGGTGCGTATTTCAAGCCAGGCACCAATTCGGAACCATCAACCAATTCTAATGCGCCTTCAGCATCTTTCAGCAAACGATGCAGCACACTTTCGTTTTCGACTGGGTTCAGTGAACATGTACTGTACACAAGACGACCGCCGATATCTAGCATCTCGGCGCCACGGCGCGCAATGCGATACTGAGTACCATGCAAATTCAATGCGTTGCCCAAATGCCATTTCTTCCAAATGTCCGGATTCTTTCTCATTGTTCCATCGCCAGTGCATGGCACGTCACATAAAATACGGTCGAATTTCAAGATTGAACCTTCGGGCGTTCTGAATGCTGGCATACATGAACTGTCTTGATTGACAACAACGAAACATGGGGAGTTTAATCGCTTTGCTTGATGCACCAACATGTAGCATCGGTTGTTGTCGACCTACGAAATGTAAAATCGATGAATAAAATGATTCAATGTTATTTGAAACTACGAAATCACCACGTACATCATTGGCAACAACAAAACCAGACGGTATCGCTTCATCAGCATGAAGAGCTTCGATGAGTTGGGCCGTTTTTGAACCAGGCGCTGCACACATGTCCAACACTTTGTGATGAGGCTTCACATCAAGTACTAAAAAGAACAAAAAAATAAATTATTTTTCCCATTTCATACGAAAATGACAATTCCACAATTAATATGAAAAATGAGCTCACCCAATGGCGGTATCATTGACACTGCCTCCTGTCGACTAATACTGCCCGCATCAGTTTCGGCAATCAGAAAATTGTGCAATTTGTAATGTGATTCGCTTCGTCGGATATCTTTGCGTGACAGTTCCAATTGATAAGCCATTTGGTTCGGGTACCAAGGCAAACAAATCGGTGCCTTTTTCACATTTTCAACAATTGATTCTGACACATATTTGGTGAAAAATTCATTTCGAATGATTTCAAGCAATCGTTTAGCTGTATTCTTCGAGCCACTCAAACGGAATGTTGCCGGTAAATCGCTGCGAATTGTCTCGAGCAGGTCATTCCATTCGGTTTCTGGACAAATTCCGGCATGTTGATAATAGCGCACAAACTTTTCATTTTCCTTCACGATTTCTTGATATGGTGCTCGTTCCGGTTTGACGTTGGGGTCCTTTGTTCCTTGCTCCTTGCGCTCTCGTCGCTTCTGTGCGAATCGATTTCTTTTCATTCCGCGTCCCATCTTTTCTTCTGGTCTTGTGTTTCGTTTGCAAACTGTTTGAAAATCTTGTCAAACACGTGTGAATACCGCTTTTAATATAGTTTTTTCTCCGCTTGTCAAACTCCAAATGTCACATTGAGCAATGTGTTGTCGGTATGTGTCATCGATTAGGCATATGCCGTACTTAACGTACTTAAAGGACCTAATGCAATTGGTTCATAAGGCGCATGTATATAAAAAAAAGCGTAATTTTTTTTGTTGAAAACCCTTTTTAGAATGATTTGCACACAGCAAGGCGTGCATGTTTATTCACACTTAATTTATTTTGACTTATTTATAATATAATAAGTTATACATCATGACTGATTAAAGGAGTATCATATGTTTTTGGTTCTGTACAGGGGAAAAGCCAAAATAATGGATGCATATTCCCAAACACGTCGGCCAATAACAGTAATTTGGGATTGGTGATGCGATAAGAACCGCGGAATTGTAAAGCCTCAATAGGCGTTTCGTCATAAAAAATTGCACTCAACTGATCTATCATTATTGCAATTACAAACAGTCCAAACAGACTTGACACTAGCAGTAGAAGCACGGAATGTAACCTGTTGACGAAAAAAAAATCGGCATAAATTATAACGGGATATGCAAAAATGCGATGACAGAATGAACGTACATTCTGGACTGCGCCTCAGACAAATCATTTGTACACATATCACCGGTGCATGGGTAAATCCACGAGGCAATTACCAGGAATACAGAATAAATTGATAGTATACAGACGTATACCAGAAATTGCAGAAAAAACTTTTGATTTCGTTCGCCGACACAATTCTATACAAGAGAAAAAGAAAATGTGATGAATATTTGGACTTATCTTGCAATCGATTGAATTCACTTACATTTATCCACGGACAATGATGATCCATGCGTCTAACAAGAAAAGAAAAGAAAAGAATAAAACATAAATTACAATTCAAGCGGTTTTTAGAAATATATTCGTCGACGTACCGAATGCACCGTTTACAAATTCGGCAATGGTGCGCTCTGGGCGGCCGATATGTTTCGCATCGCGTGCAAACCGTCCAATCTTCGTCGGCATAGCGATGTTCATGGTTGCGAGCCGCATGAAAATCGGAAAATTCCAATCGAGCTAACGGCACCAGGCCCGGATCACAAAATACGGCTTTCAAATGGGAAATGGCCAGTAGAAAAATGATCGTATTGAATAACACCACATTGATTGGGCCCCACAGACTATTTGGCATCGTGTACAAGACAATCCATTGTGTGACCACATAGTCCGCGTACAAAATTGCCGAATAAGTTATCAAAATGCACACAATCCCACAAGGATCTTTTATAAAGCTCATGCCTTCACCACAAAAAAAAAATTGCTCTATTTCACTTTTAGTTCATTTCACAGGAATAGTCGGTTTTTCGTCCGATTCGTCTTATCGATTATTCATGGTTTATTATTGCCTATGCTAATCGATTTGTTGACATCGTTCTAGCTGTTGTTTGTTCTTTTGTAATTTCTTTTTCTTTTATTTGACAACAACAACAACATATGACACAACCATAACTTCAGAGTACCCGACCCACTGCTGCGAATAATAGTAATAATAATAATGAGATTGATGTTGACACTTATGATAAAACTATTTTTTTGTCATCAATTTATGTAAATGATGTCATAGTGTGGATGGATTTGATATGTGCTTAAAATATATTTATAACTTGAGTTTATTGTTTTATTCTTTTTTTTAATTTCAATGGTCTTTTAAAAAATTGTGTTTTGTTTTAAATATGAAACAAAAATGATGAAACTATTTGAATTATTAAGTACGCAGCGAGTGTAGCGAAGAACTTATTGTGGATTTTCAGTTCAATGAATGAAAATACTTATTAAATTCCACAGTGATTCGACTGATGTTTTTGGGATTATCACACAATTTATTGACTAAAAGAACGGTGTAAAGTGATTATTCCATAATTTCATTGCAGCAAAATTATGTAATAATCGTTCAAAAACTGAAACATCATTTCCAAAGTGCTCAAACGGTGTTTTGTTTGTGTATTGAAAACACGAATAGACTGAATGAACACCAAAACGTCAAACTCATTTGAAATACGTAATTGTCAAACTTGACACTTCATGCAAAACCAAAATATAAACATCGGACTTGTAAACTACAGCTTGGTTTTATCAGCATTTTGTTGTTATTTGTCACAAAAATGTATAAAAATTCAAGGAATTTCTAAAAGTGTTCGAATAAAATTTTCCTGTGAAATGCCATCATTTTGTGCAGTAGCGAATTGTGAGCTGAAATATTCACATTCGGAGAATGTGTCGTTTCACAAGTAAATTCAAATTTTTTTTATATTTTTTGTGGTCATTCGAAAGTCAAAATATTTAGTCATTATTTGTTTCTCACATATGAAACAAATCTAAATCTTTTTGTTTTTATGTACACCTTTTCGCTCAGATTTCCGTTAAAAAATGCCAAAATCCTGGCCGAATGGATAAAATTCACGAATCGTGGTTCAAATTGGAAACCGTCGCGTTGGAATTCAATTTGCTCACGTCATTTCGATAAGTCCGACTTCCGCGAGTATTTGTCGCGCAAATGTTTGAAAAAGGAAGCGATTCCAACCATAATAACGAAAAATAATATATCATATGAAACTTATCACATTTCAACTGGTTCACCGGACGATACGCGGACGGCACACTCAGAGCAAGATGACTATGGAGCGACGGCAGAAGCGTTTGACGATAGCAAAGCGTCATCGGAAGAGATATGTCGACTGTGTGGAGATCGGGCTGACAATCTAACGTGCAATGCATTGCGATCATTGGACGATCCCGAAGTCGATTTGATGTGTCGCAAGTGTTTGCCTGCAGTGAATGTATATGCTCACATGGATCAATCGCGAATCGCTTGCAGTGACTGCATTGCTCAGCTGAAGCAATACGCAGACTTTATCGATAAGGTTCTTTTGTATCAACGTGAATTGGGTGTGATGGAAAATTTCGATAGCTATGCGACCAGTGAGAATAGTCTAGTCAATGGTAATCGAAGGAGTGGCACCATAAAACCATCAACGCCAAATCCCAATCCAAATTTATTCATCAAACAAGAACCGATCAATGTGAAACAGGAAAAGGTGGAGAGTTCAAATCGACGGCCATTCACCGCACAAATTCCAACTACATCACCATCACTTTGTCCCAATCCATTTGCCGAACCAAAGAAAATGAAAGGAGTCGCGCAGCAAGAAATCAATTTGCCAAAAACGGAGTTGAGTTCGACGTATTGTGAAGAATGCGATCGAATTTTTGCCAATAATTTCGAATTTCAGTCACATGAATGCACGAGTGCCGTGCAAAATGCGGACCGAGAACAGGGGAATAATTGTGAAATTATGGAAGTGATCACTCTGAATAATCCTATCAGTTTCATTGATTTGGCTGAAGATGAAAATGCAACGAACATCGAACCGAGGAAACCAAAAGCTGAAGGGTTGATTGAGTTTGAACAACGGGAACGTCTGGAATTTGAACATGCCTATGCAAAACGGGCCGCCAGCGCTTCGTGCAATCTGAAACAGGAGATTATTGATTCTTATAATGATGCATCACAAAATGGTTACGATTACAATGATCAGGCGACAGAAAATGAGGATAATCAAGGAACGTGCTTTGAAGAATCGGCTCAAACGTATTTCGACTGCCCGAAATGCAACCAGTCATTTGTTTCGCAAGAAATACTCGATGAACACTGCACCAATTCACATCCAGTTAATCATAAAATCTGTTCGATCTGTAGTGCTGAATTCAAATCGCACTATGAATACCTCATACATAAAAACAAGGTGCACACGCAGCGGTTCTATTGCAATAAATGCAAGCAGAAATTTTATACGCAATCAGCTCTGAAATTCCACGAACGACTTTGCACACGCGAATCCAAGGATTTTTGCTTTTCATGCAGGCATTGTGGCAAGCGCCAAAAGAATCTGGCTGTTATGAGGAAACACCTTGGCATTTGTATGGGGAAAATGGCCGAGCAACCGATTGAACCAGCGCTGAAAGTGTCACAAAATATGCAGTACGAAGCGGTACAGAAGTATGAGGCGTCGAATCGACATTTTTTGGCGATGAAGAATTTTGTAAGTAACCTCATCACTAATGGTTTTGTTGACGCTGGATTTTCTATAGACAAATTGTTGATACATTTTCCAAACCATTTCAGAATCAGCCAAATGATATGCACTTGAATGTGAGTCATGCCACCGAAAAGCTGGAAATTGAAAGTGACGTGACTGACCCACGTCTCATGAGTATTGTCGATAATGAGCCGGGTGAGAAGCAAAGCTTTAAATTCATCGTAGATGACTCCAAGTTCATATTTCTCAATGAAAGAAAATCGGCTCCGTCTAATGAACTAAACGACACCGTAAACACTGGTCTTAATGGAAAGTTTGCATGCGATACTTGCGGTTTGCCGTTTGCTTCATTCGTTTACCTGAAACGGCACAAAATGGAGCATGACTCAGAGCGAAAGTTTTGTTGTTCGCTATGCCCGAAAACATTTAAGGGCATTTCCGGCCTTAAGCAACACATCAGCGGTTATCACTATAAAATCAAACCATACATCTGTTCCGTGTGCAACTACGCATACGCACTGAAAGGTGATATGCAACGGTGTCGACACTCCAAGCTGAAAAACCAGTCTTCATTCAAAATTGCTTGAACATTTCCAATGAATCATTGTACTTTTTTCATTTTGACAACTTTTATTGAACAGTTTTCACAATTTTATTTTTTTGTTTGTTTCATTTTTCTTACATTATTAAAATACATCAAGATGCAATAAACATGAAATTAGTTTGTTTCTTTCTTCTGTTCTATACAATTCTTCGACTAGCTCAATTTGAAACATATTACTGTTTAAAATCTTATATTACTACAATAATTCTTTCGATAAATGTTATAATTTAATTTACAATATTGAATTCGAATATATTCTTAACACTAAAAAGAAAAACACTAGGTTTGTATGGGAAAAACATTACACAAGATAACGGAAAAAACAGATCGTTTGAAAAAAAATTGAATTTTGATCAAGTAACACCGATGATTCAAAAATGATATGAGAAAACACCTTAACGATAGAGATTAAATTAATTTTGTTGAAAAATGGCGGCACGTTGCTGAAACTCATGGCGACGAATTAATTTATCCTCTTCGGCTCGTTTACGTTCTTCTTGCTCTTGGCGAATTTCATCAGCGAATTTGTTGGTGAGGAATTGCTCTTGGATTTTTGCCTCGAAGAAACTCTTTGCACCAACAACACCCACTTCATCCACGTTGATTTCAGTGAGACGCGCCAATTCGCTCAAACCAGATCCAGAATCCAAGTCACCAGCTTTGGCTTTTCTGTTTGCCGAAGACAAATGGAATGGGAAAAGTTATTGCAAATTGTTAAATATAGACAAGTATGGGTATTTTAAGAGCAATCTCTTAAATTGATCAATTTTTACATTCAAATTTTACTAGACTGAAGTCGAATTGAAAAGAACGAGCATTGAAAAAGATAATATACGACTTAAAAACAAACTTTTCTTTCAAACTTTGCAAAATTGTTCTTACCTGTAAATCAGCAAGAATTCACGGAATGAGATTTTGCCATCTTGATCTTCGTCGACCTCAGCAATCATTGCCTTTAAACCGATATGTGTTTGTGGTGATTGCAATTTTTCCATCATTACTTTCAGTTCAGCCAGATCCAAAAATCCATCATTGCCAATATCGTACCTAGAATAAAAATCAAAAGAGAATGTTATCACGTTGGTGTCACCGCAAATAAAAGAAACACAAAATCAGCAGCAGCAAAACAAACAAAGCGATAGAATGTGTAAATTCGGTATGTGTGTATAGAATGAATCGTTGTTTCTTGCGAAAACAATGTACGGTTTCATCATCATCAACTTTATTTATAACAATTCCATTCATATCATTCATCCGTTCATCAGTTGAGTGCGGCGTTCTTTTCAATTAACACAATGGGAAAAGTGATAGAAACAGATAAAAACTTGTTTTTTTTTCATTTGTTGAACTGAACATGTTTGATTTCACATTTTGTTAAGAGAGAGATGAAGTTTACCACACAGTCAAACCAATAAAAAAAATGTGAACATAATTTTTAAATCGAAATAAAGCCATCGAATTAGTTTCGACAATGGTTTGGTTGTAAAACATTTTTTTAGTGTTCATAAATTGTTATTGGATCGATGAAATCAGCGGAAATGGAAATTGCAATGGAAATGGCAATGACATTTCTGGAGCCCAGATGTCTGTTTTGCTTCGCCAATGTTATGTACATTATATATTGAATGAGATTTATCAAACCGTATTGCGTTCACTTGAATGTGAAACGCTCGTGTTTTTCATTTAGAAATTGACATATTCCCTCAGGACGCGCTAATTTATTTTGGTGGTCAGTCGTTCATTGCTCTTGGTCGCCTTGAATATGCGAGTACATTATTCAACGCAGCACATATATTATCCGCGTGTGTGTAAAAGATTTACAATGCATATTAGAATGATGGGGAGATTTAAATAAAAAAGGGTTACCGTTGAAAAGTGTTCAAGTTGTTCCAATGTGATGAATGCGCTACTTTTCACTTGTTTCATACTTGCACAGTGTATACACACTATATTCAATTGAAATGCGTATTTTGAAAATGGCAATTGCTTTGAACGTACATAACAAAAAACATATTACATATGCCGATAATATATGCAGAAGGGTCCCTTCGTGACTACAGCAATAAATGTGCGTTCCACTAAATAATATATGGAATACTCATGGCACCACCAAATGATAACTCGGCAACTCATTCACACATTAATTTCCAAAATGAATCGAGCAAAACAAGTCTGTGACTCAAAAGAGGAATCATTCGATGAGTGGATACACGATTTTTGTCGGTGAATGAACGAAACCAATTGAATATATGATGTATGAGTTCATTCTGAATTGACTACCATCGATAACATATGGGATATGAGTCATCGCCGATTGTTGTTGTTTTTTTCTTATTTTCATTAATGTTGATTAAACTCGTTCAATCTGTGGCGAGCATTGCTTTAAAGTGGCACGCTTTGCCAATTCCACGCTTGACTGATGATTCAATGAGAATATCATAGATAAATTAAAGTTGCGTCTGGACTTTACCGCTTCAAAATGCCATTCAAAGAGTCTATTAAAACTATTTAATCATAATAAAATAGTTCCTTTAGAACTCGCCCATTCTCCAACACACGCACACATATTTAGCCGAACAGTGCTTATATTTAGAGCTCTTCAAGATTTCAAAATACCACACGCAATTCGTACATGATTAATTTCTGCATGGATAAGCAAAACGATAGGCTTACATACTAGTGAAGCTCTACACATGAAAGTGTTGGCTGTTCATGTTCGCTGGAACAACAAAACGGTTTTTATTTTCCAATTCATTGGAATAAAAAACAACACGATGTGTTGCCATGACAAAAATTATCTCATTTACTCTTCTCATGCGATATAATAACGTTACGATTTGTACAAAGTGAAGGCAAACCGAATTGAAAAATGTTCAGCGTTGAAATCGAGAGCAAATGAGGGTATCAACATTACAATTTCGATCGATTGTCATTTATAAATGACATTTTACATAATAGAAGTGATTATCGACGCGTAATCGCGTAGCAATGGCTGTGTAACAAGATGTATGTTGACAAAGACTATATTTGCGCATATAGAAAGAAGCAAATGACGTTGTTTTCCCTTTCATGTCTTTAAACAATGATATCGAATGGTCTTATCGTCGTAAGTATGAATAGACTAAACGTTCCATGGTTTTCAATTCGATCGATTTGAATGAATGTTTTAATCAATTTCTTGTTTTCTTTGCGGTGGCTCCAATAAATATCACGACATGATGGCACTTTCTTATCAGCGGAGAGGTCAACCGATCATTAATTTGTGTTTTCTTATTCCGATAGCATTCATTATGATTTTATCAATGTGCGCCGAGTGTATCAATTTCGCCAAATCAACCACGAACCATGTGACAGTGAAAGGGATTTTTATTCATTTTGTGATAATGGATCTGCTTTCATTTAAAACTGATGCTGAACGAAATCGATTGGCATGGCGATGAATATCAATTTTGATCATCCACATCTCGCAGTATGTGACACACATCAAACACAATTTTGGAAATCATTAAAAAGTAATTTGAGAAAAACGCTGCTATTTCATGGCTCACAGAAAACGGCCGCTTATTTTCATAGGCAGCGTTGATTTATCCACATGGAAAGAGTTAGAACGGTAATGCAATGTATCGCAACCGAGTGATTTAAGTTCAATCTATTTTCGTCTAATTTACACAATATTTACATGGTTTTTTTTCTTACAAAGTCGTAATCAGGATGTGAGGCACACGAATGTGTGTACGAATGAAGCGCTGTTGAGCAAACGATAGAGTTAATGTCCAAAATAAAACCCACACAAAGATCCCACAGCAAGTGACGAAGTTGAACAGTAATGGAAATTAAAATTGGATGATTTTTGTTTGTTGATTTCATTGCGCACAAGTCGAGTTGAGTTGATTATGTTCATTGTTTGCGACTCCGTCGAGTTCATTGATCAGCTAGTCTTTCATTTTCCCTATTTCGTACAGAAAATTACAGTAAGATTGAAAAATATCCGCGCCAAATATAAACATTGAAATTTTTCAATTGAATACACAGCTATTTATATGGTGTGTACTTGTGTTTCTCGCCACGATGCACACACTCGGCAGTGCACACACGAAACATAAAAGGAAGAACATCTTTATGAAAATAGAAATTTTCATCGTAATCAATTTTGGAGTGTGCCGATGCCGATACCTAAGCGTAGCATATCAAATATGTTTCCTGATTAAATCCAACTTTGATCATCAACATCCGCATTTCGGTGTGATTGGCAATTTTTTTCTCCGTTTCGTTATTGTTTGATTTAATCATATTGTTCCAAAAACAAAAATAGCTCCACGTTTCATGAAAATCAGATAACGAACGTATCAGAATCTCAATGGCGGTAGAATTTCGAAGTAGCGCAGAAAACGTAGACTGATAATTATTGTTGTAGCGTAAAAGCACGTGCTTCAAAAAACAACTTTAACACATGTATAAACCAATGCCAAGATTGTGTTGAGTTAAAAAGGAAATCCGTTTTTAATGAAAACATTTCGTTTACTTCCATTCGTTGGCAAAAAATATTTTGAATATGTGTGATAAATATTTTTTTAGCTTGTTTTCATTTCGGCTTGGGAAGCACCTGATTTAATTGAATCGGAAGTTTGATATTGTAGTTGGAATGCAATTTTGCATGATTGCACATTTACCCATTTTTCTTGCTGCTGCTCTCTTTGTGGCATAGCATTGTTTTCGTCTTCGTCTTCGGCGGTGTTTTTTTTTCACCGTTGGACGTTTTCTGAGTGTGTCAGATGCAAAATTTACACATTATGTGAAAGTGAAACAATTGAGTGTGATTGTGTCTTTTGGAGCGCGCACGATCGAGCGAGAGAACGTCTCTTGGCTCCAATATTTTTTTTATTTTATATTTATTTCATTTCATTTGTTGTCCACACATTTGTTGCTGCTGCCGCTGTGGCATCTCTCTCACCTCAACACAATGCAATCAACGTGAAAGAATTCAATTGCAAGTGCCGCGCGCCTGCTTCTGTTCCATACGCATTCAAATGCGTGTATTGTTTGGAATATTTAGCAAGCAATTATACGAAAGCAATTGTAGCTTAATAAATTCACTTCGTTTTTTTTTTCTACGAACGTCGACTCTAAACGAAATCAATGTTTCAGTTTTCTTTTTTCTGCTTTTTTTCATGTTTTGTTTTGCTGCTATCGCTTTTTTTCATTTATCGATGATAATAATGTAAATAAGCATGTTAACTGGGGCTGAAAATCAGGTGAATAAAATTACTATGAAGCTGCAATTTTCTATTCGCTACTATGTTTTTTTTCGTATTAAATTCGCACAAACTCGGCCAATGGATGCCAAGCAAATCGATATAGTCGCTTCATTCGATTGAATTGAGGAATTGGCGTATTTCACGCAATTTTGCTTACGCATATTTCTGGAATGAGGACGTTGCGGCAACAAAGCAAAAAGTGAAACTAATTTTTTTCTGGAATTCAACGCATATATAGTTCAACAGGT
Organism: Sitodiplosis mosellana; assembly: GCF_009176505.1. Classification (NCBI taxonomy): domain Eukaryota; kingdom Metazoa; phylum Arthropoda; class Insecta; order Diptera; family Cecidomyiidae; genus Sitodiplosis; species Sitodiplosis mosellana. The sequence goes on along the minus strand of NW_022595247.1, from coordinate 1,157,268 downwards.
GCAGGTTAATTAGTAAAGCATGGACTGTCTGGTGAAATGACATAAATGGTTTAATTGAATGAGTCTTGGTGTGGCGATTAAATCAATTAATTTCAGTTTCGCAATGACGAGCCCAAGAAAAGCGTATATTTTATGTGACCTGACTTTATGGTCGAATTCAATGAAAGTCGAAAAAGCAACGAAATAAGTTGAAAATATACGATCGTATACGATTCACACCGCACAGAACCCATGTTAATTTCATCGATGAAACGAGCTAAAAATTACAGCTCGTAGAATAATGGTTTATTACAAACACGTTCCTTCTGATAAGAGTTTCTGTTTAAACAAATCGTTTCGTCACAAGACTCATTATTAGATAGCAAATGATGGTGAGCAATACAAATTCACAACTAAATGAAAATCAAGGGCAGCTGGTTTTTTTTTTCAAAAGACAAACTAATGCCCCGAAGAGAATTGCAACGATATCGAGGCGAAATATGAATAAATAAGAGAATTTAGTATGATTCATTGTTTCGAGCAAGTAGAATCCAACGCATTCAGAGAATTAGATAAGAAATACTAGACTTTTAAATTGCATTATGGGATTGAGTAATAAAACCACAAAACATATGTTAAAAGCCATGTAATGCATTAGCGAACGACAAGGCTACCAAAATGGATGGTATTAAATGAAGATTGCTGTTGCGACATCGCCACAGACTCTGGGTAAATATACAAACGTTTAGCCATAAAAAAAATATGTTAGAAGGAAAACAAGTCGAACATACGATGTTGACATAAGTGCACATGTAAAAAACCAACATCAACTCTACACAACAAACAAAGAAACCGCGACCAAACGGAGCAAAACCAAGAAAAAATAGGCTGCCTTTTAAACAAATTTATACTTAATTGTTTGCATGCGCTTTGTTTGATAACAATTGTTGTACGCATACATATTCTTGTCTGTGACTTTGTGCGTCTCACATAATTCGTTCGACGATGATTATGATGATTTTCTCGCTTTTACTCGTCGATGTCGTTTATCTTGTAAATACTCTCGCTTTGCGGCAATTTACTGCATCGTTGAAATTCTCCGTCGAAAGATTCTTGACCCCTATATTTCAGTTGCACCATGATAGTTTTTGCTTGAATATTTTTTTTTTTCTTCTTCTGATGTTGTAAGCTGTATTGTAAGCATTACTCGAAAGTATAATCTGGGTGATAGATTAATCTTTGTTTGGGAAGGAAATTAAATGCGGGACTTTTCACACACACGCTCACACAAATCTCTGTTCAGCGCCGCTTTGTTCATAGTTGCACTGGAGGCAATAATTTTACTGTAGTTTCAAAAGACAAAAGAGATATTTTAAAAATAAAAACGACCTTTTTTCACTCTTAATATTCACTGAATATTTATACAAAGAGATTGTTGGTACTGTGCCTCACACGACGACGCCTTACTCCAAATTAATAAAGACTTTTTTGTGTTTGAGTGAGAATACGGAGATAAAGAGTGTTGATGATGGTAAACGAGAGATATGTTTATGCTATTTCCGCTTGTATCCTGCATGAAATCGGATGTAGGTTATTGTTATTACGGTTCGTATTAGTGAATCGGTGTGAGAGGGGAATGCTACTGTATCCAGCATAAATAATGACGAAACGTTAAACAAAAATCGATACACGTCATGCAAAGCGAGCATAGTGTTGATGTTGGCTATCATTGACGCCACTTTATGTGCAAACAAATTGAGCGCAATCTCCTGCATGTGCTCAAAACTATTAGCATGGTTCTTATCTATTATCTCGTTATAAAATAGGATATGTCTATGAAACACCTATAGGTTATCGTCATATAGCGCTGTTCATGAGTTTAGTTACCGCCTACTACTACGAGTGTTTCGCTACGATAATAATAACCCAAAAACGATAAATGCTAAGGAAAATTACTCATGTGCACATCATATTCCCTTATCGATACAACTAACCCAAACGATTTCATTCACGCTTGTTAATTTGCAATTGTTATTCCGAACAATTCGACCTATTTTAAGTAGTCATTTAAAAAAAATATATATTTCTCTTTTGCCATTCTAATGTGATGAAAGTAAGGTAAACTGCAAAAAATCGATAACGTTGACCAAATATATATCATGCATGTGCACAGCAGCATGAAAAACCCAACGGTCAAATTCCGAAAAACATATGTTAAATTCTGTACAAACGGCTGGTTGCAGTCAAGTTATGCAACATTTGGTTTCATCGAATTTCGTTATGTCGACAAGCCCGAAGTTAAATAAATATATGTGTGGAAAGCGAACCGAGAGACAGCTGTGTGGAAAATGTTATTTTCTTCTTAACACATTTCATTTGTTTCTGTTTTTCGTTGTGCACACATGCACCGAGGCAATTGCACTATTTTATTTGCTATGCAAACGACACGCAACCAACGAAAGTGAAAACAGCAATTTTTTTTAACGGAAAATCGGTTCATTATTCTCGTTCAACCATGAACATTCCTTAACGTCTTTTAGAATGAATCAAATTCTTTGCCTTTTTCCCCATTCGCTTCATAAATTAAAAAAAAAACACAGTTTTGCCGCATCGAAATGAAATGCGACACAAAAAGCACATTCAAATCAAATGAAATATTCAAAACCATCCACCGAACTCAACACACTCATGTTTACTTTCTCAGTATAAACAGAAACAAAAAAAATGCTTCGTATCGTGAATAACACGGCAAAAATTAATGGGATGAGAAACAAAACATTTGGCCTAATTTTCAATCATTCGGCTGAATTTTTTTTGTTGTGTATCCATAAATTTGTTTGTTGGACGACATTCGATCGATTCGTATCAATTTTCCGTGGTTGCCATTAAGTGAGTGTGTGTATGTTTTGTATTCAGAGTCTATAGCATAGCAATAACGGTATTCACGTGACAAAGATGATGATGAGATTGGTTACCGCTTCTAATGAGAAATATCACATTTTGGACGAATAGTGTAGCTCTTTTTTCCTATCGTTAGAGCGGCCGGTGAATTTCTTCGTCGACAAAAAAAACGTCGAGAAATAAAGTCATGATGTTATATAAGCTGCTGTATCATACAGTCTGTAAGTAGTCACATGGAGCAGTGCTACTTATTGGAGCAATAATATCGACCATAATTAAAAAAGCATTGAGTTGAACTTGAGCTGTGTATTGGAGCACAATTGACGTCACATCGAAACCCATACAATTCGAATTCGAATTTTAATGCAAGATTTGAATGGAAGAACTTTTCAACCAGCGCCAGTGTAGTAATACTGGTTTCGTTCTAATGATGGATGATTAATTCAATTAACTTGAGTAATTTTCAATAGAAATGACGTACTGCCGTACGTGTGAGTGTATATAAATAAATTGATAGCAAGAACCGCATAAGTATTATTTCCAATGATTTTGCTTTCTCCACATCGTTCGAACAGATTTTATTAGCGAGCAACAAACTTCGAGCCGAATAAGAAACATTAAATAACTCGGGCATTGTAATGCAAAACCCCAAAACTGAACAAATATGACGGAATCGGAATAAATTCATGATAAAATTGAATTCACATACCAATCAGCATAAATTGAAGATTACATTTTATCGACCCGAAAACATCTGTTACGTGAAGGTATTTACATAATGGAATTCATTGACAATACTCCAAAAAAGGCTAACGGAAAGAAGTCACCATCGCAAAGCGCGCACCCACAGACCGAAAATATTCTGAAAACGTTCAACACGAAGAAGGTCAAGGTTCAAGGATAAACGAAGCGAGCGCAAACGCATTTTCAGCGTCTGTTTTTGTGCAGATTCTGTTTGCGCGAAGGAGAATGAGAAGAGAAAAAAAATCCACTGATGGCAATAAGCACATTGTAAGAATCGATAAATGGCGAATCATATCGCAAAAGGTGGCTGCGACAGTGGGAAACAGCCTTCCATACATTTATTGTGAACTTGTATGAACTGTTATCGCGACGACGGGTTCTCATGTTGATGAACATCTTTTACGCTTATTTCTTAATTTGTGTTGTGCTCGGACAGACGGTTCTACCGTGTGCGATTTATTTCACTCATCGAACGGATGTTCGTAGACACAGCACCACACGACCACTACTAGTTGAGAGCAAAACACACCAAGAGAGAGAGAGATACGTTTTTGCGGTGCACATTTAAGACAAATTATATGAGAGAGATAACGATGCGACGGGTGCTGACCGTGTGCCGCCGTGACGTCATTGGAACAATGCAAATAAATCATAATAAGTTTGGCGGGCAAATTTCATGTTTTTCTTCGTGTTTTACACAACCGAATAAACAAGTGCACACGAATCTTAATGCGACGCTCGTTTTAATGAAATTGCGGTAAATGCTTTGCGCTCCAATCAAATGCTAATTTTCAATTTTCTTCAAAGAATCCATTTAAAATGTAAATTCTATCCCGCGTGTTTGTGTATGTATAAGAGAATGAAATAGATGATGATTTGATGCGAAATAAAATGGAAACTTACGTATTGAATGTGGCTTGATAATCTTTGATCTCTTTGCGCGAGAATTCATGGAATTCGGTGTAGATGTTGCCCGGACGGAATGTTTGCTTCACCGTTTCACCATTTTCCAATGCATCGTTAATTTGTTGGCGACGATTTAAAATCGAACTCAATTCCGAATCAGCCGACATCTTCTTAGTCTTCGCCCCCTTTTTTTCTCTCTAAACGTTATCTTATTTATTTTTCAATTTTTCTGATTTCAGATTAAATAATTGCAGGTAATTGCGTTCCAAAATTTATGGTTCAATCGCTGAATATTTACACTTTTTCTGCGATACAATACACACAATGAAAAGTGAAATGCAATCGAAATTCACAATTCGACTTGCACGATTTTTTTTTATGATACTCGGACTTTGCGGCTATTTCTCGCTGTGTTTATTGATTTCGGTGTGTGTTTTATTGTGCGCACAATTTCGCTTTTAAACTGTTTATGGGAGAAGAAAATCCGTTGGGTTATACTGTGAGAGAACGACACTAAAGCAGAATGATACACATCAACGTTCAAACGTTAACTGCACCAACGAACAACCTTAACAGCTCATGCCAATGCTCAGTTTTATTTCGGTCGCTCTTCTTTCTACTTTTCTCCTTTCGTTTTACTTTCGATAACACACAATCTCGAGCGATGTGCGTTTTAAGTATGGAGGGGCACAGCGAATGGAGAACAAACACTGTCTATGTAATGTGGTGCGGTCTCTTTTCAACCAATGATTATTTACAGTGCATTGCTCACGCGCTTCAACGACCAGATCACATGTACCTTTTGTTCTGTGCGCGGTATTTTGAATACTTTAGCGAGAGGGGAAATTGAAAGCAATACTCAAATATGATGATGGTCATTTCTTCAATTCAAATTGACTGACTTGTAACAAATTCCAGGGAATTGAAGTTGGAATTATATCATGCTATTGTTTTGGGCGATTAGTGAAAAGACTTATTATGGAAATCAGAATGTTACATTTCTTTTTATCTGGCTTTTATTTACTGAAAATAACCATTTTCGGACTTTTTTTTTAGACAGCTGATAAGAACGTAGAAATTTAAATGGCAAACGACTGGACGTATTTGGATAATAATGATGCATCATCATGAATTTCATGTAACCCGCTGCAAGGATAAGAAAATGAATCATTTCTTGACTCATGTGCAATGTCAGATATGGTAAAAAAACACGATGAAAAATACAGGAATCATATTTATGAATGGCTTATGATGATAAATTATAAAGTTAATGGAACAATGACAAACAGTTGGACCAACGATAAATGAACATATCCAAAGTTAGCATATGATTACTTGTGAATTGCGTATATTATTCCCTTGCGTAATAGTAGTAAATTTCTTTGTTCCTTATCAATTGACGAAAAAAAGCTAAAAATGGTTATTTTTCTGTGAATCAGGACTGATCAATAGAAAGAAATGTAATTTCCATAATATTTTCACCGATGGCCTAAAACAATACCCTGCATGACAATTTTTAAGTCAAATCTTTGTTAGAGATGTGACAAAAATGCATTGAACAATCTATTTGTCAAATACCATTTACAATTAAAGGCTAATTTACAGTTCGCCATGCAAAAAAAATTGCATTGATTTTTAGGTACCTAATTTTACCAATTTTTTTCCCGCATGGCGAATTGTAAATTGGCTTTAAATCGAAAAAGTTGATTACTTGCGATCTCTGGTGAAAGATCGGTGTTTTTTAAATGACTTGATTCAAAATCAATTCAAACAAATTTACATTTTATTGCGATACTCCATTCTAATTTATTGTCCAATTGAAATATCTTAATCTACTGGACGAATTAAAGTCGATCCGTTTCGGATGATAACACAGTGCAACACATGTCAGACAACCGGGACTTGGCATATCAGAGGTGTTAGTTCTTCCATAGGTGAGCAAAACCCTAGCTGGGTTTTGAAAGTTTAGTAGCGGTTTTTATTTTATCGACCTAGGCAGTTTTTGGGATTCAGAGGATTTTCCAGAGTTGACTTCTTCAGTTTTTGGTCAATAGCTCATCTAGTATTGGTGACAACATCTTACTGTCTTGAGCAAAGTTGTAGTTAAAGGTCCAATAAACAAGTTTTGTGAACAAACTATACCAAAAGAATCACATTTGGTGGGTGCTAGGGGACCAAATGTCCGAAAAAAGTTAGATTTTTTCAGTTTTTCGACCATACCTCGCGCAGTATACATTCTTTTCAATTATTTTCTTTGACGAAAACATATTACTTCGAAAAAAATACATCCAGTCCACTATACTGGCTAAAAATCAATTTTGGCTACCAAACAACACTTTTGAGCATTTTTTGAAGTCCTATAACTCCTATATTTATAAATTTTTATCATGACAAATCAAATATAATTTTCATTCAAAGTGGTCACTTTTGGTCGAACAATGAGACGTATTTATGCGATAATAAAAAAGAACGAGTGGAAAATGAAATTTGATTTAAATGCAATTAATTATGATGTAATGAGGCATAACCTAGGGAATATTCCACACAGTGTACGGCATTCGCAAAGCAAAGTTGTTTTTTTTCCTGGTTATTCACCGGTATTTAATGGTTATAATTGAGTACTTTTTGTGGAAAACGGTGCTTTTTGGGATTATGCCCAATTTGTTTTATTTATAATGTCCAATCAAATCCGGAGAATATTCAATGTATCTATGCACTGGAGCAAATAACGGAAAATGAAGTATTATTTGAAACAAATAATTTGCTTATTGACATCCAAATAAATATTCGGCATAAAAGACCAAAAATCAACGCTACAAAATCAGTGGTATCAAAATAATTGAAAAGTTAACTTCGTTGCTGGTGTTTTATTGGTCAGATCGCACGAAGAGCAGTTCCTAAAGTTTGTTCAAGAGATGACTTCAAAAAGAGTACTACTTTTCATCGGAATTACGGTGATAGTTTCGAGTGTGGCGCAGTGTCAAAAGACCGAAACAAAGACAGAAGGATGTTCCTGTGACATGCAGACCTATGAGCCAGTCTGTGGAAGCGATAGCCAAATGTATCGCAATATTTGCCAGTTTAGCTGCCACCGAGAATCTTTGACTGGTGATGAAAAGCAAACATTAATTATCGTAGATAACGCATTCTGTAGAGTTATTGACGAGATGATTTGATGATTGTTCGATGTACACCTTAGAATATGAATAAAGTGCAAAGCAACACCATCAATTTTCATTGTAAATTTTTATTGCATGTAAAAATGATATCAAATGAAATAGCACAGAATAAATGTATCCTAAACCAAAATGCGAGCAATATGGATTGAAATGCTTCGTTCACTAGTTTTTGTTTTTCATCCACGAACAGAGATTGTGTTCTGAAAAATGTTCAAAAAATGTGATTTAATCAAGTTTTGAGGCAGCAAATTTCTTGGCCAATCCCAAAACTTCATCGGCTTGGTCATAGTTTGGACCGGATGCCTGTGCAGATTCGGCTTTGCCACCACCTTTGCCGCCCATGACAGTCGAAACATGATTAACCCATTCGTTGGCTTTCAATCCCTTTTCAACGCCCGATTTTGATACTGCGCTCAAGCAGAAGATCTTCTTCGAATCCGGATCAACGGTAACGAATAGTGCAGACGTTTCTGGGCTCAATGTTTTGATTTGTTTCAGTGCGGTGTCGAGGGCTTTCGTGTTGTTGAATGCTTCGAATTTATGGACGATGTATGGAACATTTAGCGATGCCGAAATGAGTTCCTTAGCCTGTTCAGCGATTTGCGTTGCAACGGCTGCCTTGGCTGCACGATCCTTGTCATCCAATGCTTTTTTAAGGCCATTCAAAGTGGTACGCAATTCATCTTTTTTCACGTATGGAATTGTAGCCTTTGAAACATCCTCACCCAATTCGATGATCTTTTTGATATGATCCTTTGAATCTTTGCCATCTTTATCGTCAGCAATCGTCGACTTCACTTTGTTGATCTCATTTTCAAGGTATTCGGTTTTCTTGAGTGCTTTGGCAGCCTCAGGTCCAGTCAATGCGACGATACGACGGACACCCTTCGAAATGGCTTCTTCGGTTGTGATGACAAAATCAAGAATATGACCCGATTGTTGCAAATGAGTGCCACCACAGAATTCAACGGAGGTTTTTTCACCGGCCTCACCGTTTGGATTGTTCTCCAGCTCTTCGACGGATGTTCCAAATGCAATCACACGAACTGGATCTGGGTACACTTCGTCGAATACGGAACGAAGACCACGAATCGATTTGGCAACGCTCAATTTCGATTCTTTCGCATAGATTTTCACATTATTCTTGATCACTTCTTGAGCTTTGCTTTCGACGGCAGCAATTTGTTTGGTGGTCAATGCACTTTTGTTGCTGAAATCGAAACGCAGTTTTTCTGGCACGACGAGTGAACCCTTTTGATCCGTATCATGGCCAAGCACGCTGAGTAAGCAATGATTGAGCAAGTGGGTGGCTGAATGGTTGTTCATCGTGTTTCGTCGACGTACTTGATCGAATTGACAATCAACCTTATCGCCAACTTTTAATTCGCCTTCAACGACACCAATGTGCAATATGTATCCACCTCGGTTGTACACACGATCAACAAGGAATTCATTATCTTCAGCGCCAATTTTGACCAGAGCGCCTTGATCGTAGATTTGACCACCACTTTCGGCATAGAAATTGGTTTGATCCAAAACCAATCCACAATGTTCGCCCGATGTCACCTTGTCGACCAATTTTTTTTCAGCGTTCACAATGGCAACGATTTTACCAGCGCATCCTTCGAACTTGTATTCGGCTTCTTTCTCGCCGCCCGATGTGTATTTGTATTTAATTGAATCGTTGGTCGATGGAATGCCTTTCTCTTGCAATTCGGAAATTTGATGCACATCAAGATTGATGACATCGGCTTGTGCGCCGGCTTTACCTTGCGACAGAATGTACGATCTTTCTTTAGCTGCTGCATAGCCTTCCATATCGATGGAAAGGCCTTTCTCTTCGGCCATCAAAGTGGTCAAATCGATTGGAAAACCGTAAGTATCATACAAACGCCATGCAACATCTCCGGGAATTTCCTTTGAATCGCCCAATCGCTCAATGGTTCGGTTCAACAAGTTGCGACCACGGTTGAGTGTCTTCAAGAACTGTTGTTCTTCTTCATTGATGATATCAATCACGTGTTGTGGATCTTTCTTAACCTCCGGAAAAGCATCGCCCAACAAAAAGATGACAGTGTGAACTAAACTGGCAAAGAAACCTGGTTTAGCGTTCAGTTTTTCCGTTGCATATCGAACAGCACGACGCAAGATACGGCGCAACACGTAGCCACGGCCAGTATTATCAGGGTAGCCACCGTCGGAGAGGGCAATGACAATGGTACGTGCATGATCGGCGATGACACGATAAGCCATATCGATTCCATCAACATCTTCAGCTCCAACACGTCCTTGGTATGATGGTGCTCCGGTTCCCTTTTCAATTACCTCGAAAAGTGGAACAAACAAATCGGTGTCATAATTTGATCGTTTATCTTGAATAACGGATACTAAACGCTCGAAACCACATCCGCAATCGATGTGTTTTTTTGGCAATGGTTTCAATGAGCCATCCGGTTCACGGTTGTATTGAATAAACACCAAATTCCAGATTTCCAACACATCTGGGTCATCCATGTTGACCTTTTCTGGAACACTACGACCACCGATACGATCGTAGTGCAATTCGCTGCATGGGCCACACGGACCAGTTTCTCCCATTTCCCAGAAATTATCTTTCATGCTACCTGGCAACACATGCTCTGATTTCACACCCAAATCCAACCAGAATTGTTTGCACTCCAAATCGGGTTGTAGGCCAGCCTTTTCATCACCACCAAAGTATGTCACGTACAAACGATCCGTTGGCAATTCCAAAACTACGGTCAAGAATTCCCAAGCCCAGGCAGTAACTTCCTTTTTGAAATAGTCACCAAACGACCAATTGCCCAACATTTCGAAGAATGTGTGATGGTACACATCTTTGCCGACATCATCGAGATCGTTGTGTTTGCCACCAGCACGAATACATCTGGAAAAATGAATTAAAATTCAAATTAAATTTGGAATTTGGAAAAATGTACTTTTTGTTGCTAATTCCACTCACTTTTGTGTGTTAGCAACACGAACCCATTTCGACATGTCACTGTTTGGATCGACCGTTCCCAAGAAAATCGGCTTGAATTGATTCATACCAGCATTGGCGAACAACAAAGTTGGATCATCCAATGGGATGGTTGACGATGAATGAACGTAAATGTGTTGGCGTTGTTTGAAGAAATCAATGTACGCCGAACGCACTTCTTTTGCGGTGAGCGAAGTTTTCGTGGACATTTTGCTTGCAATATATTTTTTCTGAAAAAAACAAGCAGAAAAGAAAAAACAAACAAACATGAGAATACTATAACCTCTAAATTCAATTAAGTGTACGGTATTTTAGTCGACGAAAGCAAACGATGGAATTGGTAAAAGGTAATAAAAAAAACCACCATTCGCCTAACACTTCTATATTCAAAACACGTTCCAATTTCATCAGAATGTATCTCATCGGCACAAAATATGCACGCACATTCACTTTTTCTCTTTTTATGTCGGTCAATATAACACGTTGCAAATGAAAAGATTACCACAAAAACATGGAAAATCTACGCAATTTTCAATGGGAAATTCTGAATTTCAATTAACAAAATATGAATGAGAGTTGAAAAGCTTACCAAAATAAATGACTAATATCGCTTTTTTATTGTGCAATTCTTTTTTTGCGTCTGCTATAGCGGCTCCAGCGCTCAACTTAGTACCACTGTCTCACACGTTTTGAATAGGTAAAATGAACTATAAATCCCCATACACGTCGCTGTTAGATACGTCTGAATTATATTACATATAAAACTGTTTGTACTTGAAACGTCAACTTGACGTTTGCATAGTGTTCGCTGTGGAATTTAAGTTTGGTGCGAAATTCAAAATGGATTTTTTTTTCGAAGAAGATTTCCTTTTGTTCGGTGTGAGATTGGATTGTGAGTTCATTTTACGCGAATTAAACATCTTTTTTATGTTTGAAATTAAATATATTCTTTATTCTTTATTGATAAATGGTAATTTGGGAAACAGCCCATAAGGTAACTTACAAAATGCAATTGGAATTACTTTATGGTTTAAATTTTAATAATTTTTCTATTAATTAGATGTTTTGTTTTTTCTGTGAGTGTAATATTAATGATTCAATGCAGACGTCCTTAAATTGTATCAAAATTGATATATAGTACATATAATCCCATACGGCCTGGAGTCAATATCGCTACACACAAGCGCGCTTGAGTATGAAATTTTATGCGTTGGTATTGGTGTGAGAAGCGCGAATATACAACGAACGTTAGTGTATCCGCATGCGTTCTACACTTACATTCTGCCGCAATGAAACCAAACCTACTAAATAATTTACATTCATTTTTAATTCATCCGTAGTGTTAATCTTTTTCATTTGAGTTACAAAATCCTGAGATAAATTCTAATTTTCTTTATATTATCTTTAAATTTGTTTATTTACGTTTTCTACAAAAATCATGTAGAGAACTCCAAAAATTTCATGTAATTTACGTAAACGAAATGTAGATTACATGATTGAGTTTTCTACATGCCAACCCTGAATATACATCATATTTCGGTTTCTATGCTATTATCATCATTTTGAATCTCCTTGTGTGGTTTGATAGAAAAACAAATAGCGCAAATTCTTATCAGTCTATTAAGTAGTTTTCATGTCCAATACAGTAGTATAAGTTAGGTTTGACATCATCGTATAACACCTTTGTTGTACTTCTATCATCGTATGTAATGTAAAGCGAATAGAGCGAAAAGTTAGTTTGATATAATCAATTGTTGAGTTAAGATTGGCTTGTGAAGAGCACAATAAATAGTTGAAATTCTGTGATTATATCATCGAGACGCGCATTTAAACCTGAGTTGTAGGGTGATTTTTCTTTAATTTTTTTTTTTCTGGAATACTGTTTCTAACTTGCATGCAAAAAATCTATTTTTTTTGTTTTGCGATTTGTCATTAAATATTTTTCTTCAAAATTTAAGAATGAATTACTGCTGGAAATAACTTGTTTCAATTTCTCTAATTACGTTTTAAATGTTAATATTTCTTTGAAGTGAAATTTAGTCAAAGCGATTTGCTTTAATCAAAAACTCCATTTTGTTCTTTCTTTCAAAGCAAAATGTCGAAGCCAACATTAGTGAAACCGGACATCAA
>NW_022595247.1:1113289-1144418 GCF_009176505.1 Sitodiplosis mosellana | reverse complement strand
GGAACTCCTAAACCCAGCTTGTCGTGACAAGAAAATTTTCATTGAAGTACCGTTTCGTGTGGATTATGGCTACAATTTAACACTTGGAAACAATGTGGAAGCCAATTTCAACTGTGTGTTCCTCGATTGTGCGCCGATAACAATAGGCGATAACTGGTGGCTATTATTCAATCTTATTTACTTTTAGTATTAATTACTTTATATGCAAAAGAAATTTAAAATTAATTATAATAATTTTCGTTAAGTTTATTGGCACCAGGTGTTCAAATCTACGCTGCTACTCATCCACTCAATCCAAAATACCGTAAAGATGACGACGAGTACTATGAATTGGCATTCCCGGTGAAAATCGGCAACAATGTTTGGATCGGTGGAAACGCCATTATTTGTCCAGGTGTCACGATTGGTGATAACGTTGTGGTTGGTGCTCGATCCGTTGTCACTAAAGACGTTCCATCGGACGTTGTTGTTGCTGGTAATCCAGCAAAAGTCATCCGTACTCTGGATTTCAAAAAATAAATTCTTTTTCACAATGATTTTTGATGAGGAAAATCATTTTTGTTCAATAAAAACAATCCTCGGTTTACAAAGAAATTTGTCCAGTATTCCGAATTTATGCTTGAAGCATGTACATTGTACATAATAAAGCCACAATTTTGTTGATTTAAAATAGGAAAAAAAAAACAAATTTTATGTTAGTGTTGTTATACCGTTGCCGGTGTTCATTGTACTTAAGAACAGAGGGAAAAATCATAAACATTCCACATTAAGCATATTGAGTGGTATAATTTAGGTCATTTAACTATCAATTTCATTCATAGAAGCATCGAATAAAATTCGATTGGGTTTTTTCCGTTCAAATTTCGAATTTCAAATGAAAAAAAAAACATCTATATCCCATCACAAAGTATAGTTGATACTTCAACTATGATGTATACCAGTTTTTGGTTATGACACTTAAGTACATCGGCTTGAGTATATGCAGTGGATATATGAGAATGCCGCTAAAACGTCAAACGTTGTGGTAATACAACACTGAGAACGCTGTACAAACGCCGTGCACAAAATACGCTAAACATCCAAATCGAATAAATTAATCGCAAATTACGATCTGAATCGACCTTTTTTTTGTTAGCATCAGCAAAATAAAACCGTCAAAATAGCTGACTATCATCATCAGACGTCACGGCCCGGCACCGTTGACGGTAAAGTGAAAATGAAGCTAGCCGATCAGGTGGTGCGTAGCTTTCGCGTTGCCAAAGTGTTTCGCGAGAACACCGACAAAATAAATGCCATCGACTTTTCGGCAAATGGTGAACACTTGATTTCATGCAGTGAAGACGATCAAATTGTTATTTACGATTGTGATAAAGGCACCCAAACGCGAACCGTCAATTCGAAAAAGTATGGCGTTGATTTGATTCATTTCACACACAGTCAGAACACAGCAATCCACAGTTCGACCAAAGTGGACGATGCAATTCGTTACCTATCATTGCACGACAACAAATACTTGCGCTATTTTCCCGGCCACACAAAGAAGGTGATCTCATTGTGCATTTCACCCGTTGAAGACTCATTTTTGTCCGGATCGATGGATAAGACGCTACGTTTGTGGGATTTACGTTCGCCTAACTGTCAAGGTGTCATGCATTTGTCGGGCCGTCCAATTGCTGCTTACGATCCCGAAGGATTGATTTTTGCCGCCGGCGTCAATTCGGAAAGCATCAAATTGTATGATTTACGGTCATTCGACAAAGGGCCGTTTGTGACATTCAAATTGAATCAAGAACGTGAATGCGAATGGACCGGATTGAAGTTCTCCCGAGATGGAAAAACCATTCTGATCAGCACCGATGGCCAGTTTATTCGATTGGTTGACGCCTTTCATGGCACACCGCTACAAACATTTACCGGTAAGGGCGAATTTAGACAATATATAAAATGGTTTAGGGTTATTTTGTGATTTGTTTGGTTACTTTCGTTTTTTTTTCATTTTTTTTTCGACTTTTCGACTTTTCGACAATTTTACATCAAATTTCTGACAATTTCGTTTAATTTTCAAGGTCATTCAAACAACAAGAAGCTCCCAATCGAGGCATCGTACAGTCCCGATTCACAATTCATTTTTGCTGGTAGCGTTGATGGTCGTGTGCACGTGTGGAACGCAGATACGGGCTACAAAATCTGTGCACTAAACGGTGATCATCCGTCTGCGGTTCAATGTGTTCAGTTCAATCCGAAGTACATGATGCTGGCAAGTGCGTGCACAAACATGGCATTCTGGTTGCCGAACCCAGAAGAACTACCACAATAAGTTTTAATAACTATCATCTCGTTTAAGTACGATATAATTTGATTAATTAACACAAAAAAATATATTGAAAAATAAAACGATAGAAATAAAAAGTAAAAAAATAATTGTGTAAACAAACGAAAACGAAAACGTAAAAAGCATGAATATACAATACATTTTTGTCTTATTCGAA
This sequence comes from Sitodiplosis mosellana, assembly GCF_009176505.1. NCBI lineage: Eukaryota > Metazoa > Arthropoda > Insecta > Diptera > Cecidomyiidae > Sitodiplosis > Sitodiplosis mosellana. The sequence goes on along the minus strand of NW_022595247.1, from coordinate 1,141,929 downwards.
AAAAAAATCCTTTATTATTCTATAACAATCAATTGTTAATCTTCATCTAAGTCAACAACAATATTATTGTTGTATTTATCGTAGACACGTCGAATATTGGTCAGCAGGTCATTTAGATTGGTACCCATTTTTGCGCTGATTGGTATAATCGGTGTGTCTGGGTATATTTCTCTCATGGATTCCAAATTGATCAACGCCTCAGGCACATCGATTTTATTGCCAACGATAATCTGTGGCCGCTTGACCAATTCTTCACTGAACATTCCGATCTCAAATTTTAGGTTTTCAAAGTGTTTCCATGGCTCTTCGCACGACAAGTCAATGATGAACAAAAGTGCACTGCAACGTTCGGCATGTTTCAGAAACTGAATACCAAGACCTCTGTTCTCATGTGATCCTGGAATCAAACCCGGCAAATCGGCAATGCTCACTTGCTCGTAATCATCATAATGAACTATTCCTAAATGGGGCTGAAGTGTTGTGAAAGCGTATGGCGCTACTTTTGGCCGGGCACGTGTGATTGCACGCAAAAGTGTTGATTTTCCAGCATTTGGGAAACCGATCTGAAGAGAAAAAATGTGGAAAATCGGATTTTGGTTTATTGAAAGTAGCCATTCAATCATTCAAAGCCGACTTTTCTACTTCTCACAAAGTGAAAACGGTCCACTTACCAATCCCAAATGTGCCATGCTTTTTATTTCAAGTATATATGCCGCATCTTCACCATGTGCACCATATTCGCAAACTTGTGGCGCTTTCTCATTATTAGAAACAAAGAAGTGATTTCCTTTGCCACCTGCAAATAAACACGGTTTTCATCATAAAATGAGAACAACTGTTACTTTAACAATCATTTTGCTTGATAAATTATCAAAATATCCCTTACCGGCACCGCCTCTTGCCGCTATAAACATTGAGCCATCTTTGTCTAAATCTCCAACAACCTTCCTATTTGGATTCCGTACAATTGTTCCAACTGGTACCTTGACTATTTTATGCCCACCACTTTTTCCATGTCGATCTTTGTTACGACCATCTTCTCCGTCATCAGCTTTGATCAGGGTTTTTACGTGTGACAAATTGTTTACCATGTTTGTAGCTTCGAATACTACGTGACCACCATTTCCTGAAGACAATAAACGGTTTTAAATAAAAATCTTTATATATCAATCCGAATTGTATGTAAATTACCTGCATCGCCTCCGTCACAACCTGGAAATAGGAATAAAATTTAGCATTCAATTGGAACAATTGTTTGAACTACGAAATTAGCTGCTTACCTGCTCTTTCGTTACACCATACTTGTGAAAATGATATGGAGCCATCACCTCCACGTCCACCAATTGTACGCACATTTTTCAGATCCACAAAATGGTCTCTCTAAAAGTATTTAAAATCAAGCTGAATGAAAATTACAAAATCTCTCTGGTAATCGCATTCTACTTACGGTTGCTTCCTTTGCTTTACTCTTTTTTCGTTTAACCGCTTGTGGTGTGTATTTTGTACTGAATAAACTGATTTGTGTGTTTAGCAACTGGGAACAAATACGAACATTCGGCTCAATTAAAATGATACGCCGAAATATGGTCAACATTATGAAATCTTCGGATTATTGGCTCAAAAATCGAATTTCATAAACAAACCTAAACTCATTGCATGTGCACATTGGTCTGTCAAATCAGTTGTCAATGTGATTTGACATTCAAGTAAAGTGTCAAATTCAAACATTTTCGGCCGCTATTGCAGAACGGTATGATTATAGGGGAAAATGAGTTCATTGAAATAATTCAAATTTATTTTGAAATAGAAAAACATGAATTTTTTTCATCTCCATCAAAGCGATTACCTTTGTAGATACTTCAAGCAAATTTGGAATACTCAAGTTTTTTTTTTTATCGAGGATATTTTTTGGACAATAACTCATGAAAAATTCATTGCGGAAAAAAAATTCTTTTTTAAAATCCATATTATGGATAATTTTGGCTGAAATTCCAGGAACAACAACGTCCAATGGAACGTGATTCAGATCGTGAAGTCTGGACAGATAACAGTTTCGCCTCTAATTTAAATATAGCTACCAAATTTTACCACAAAACGATTTTGATAAAACAAATTACATTTTGAAGAGGGTAGACAGAAATACCTTTCAATCTTTTCACGAGAGCGAGACTCTTTGATTAAAAACCGAACTCTAATTTGAATAAAAGCCACACTATTTAAATTCAATGAATGTGACGCTTTATGTAATCCACAAACGTGTTACAAAACAGATGAATTATTAATATACAATAAAATTGTTGGCAAGAAAGTGTAATTTTTCTAAATTGTTGTTGTTATTCAATTGCGAAATAATCCGAAAATCTTGGTGTGGTGTTGCATTAAATTCGAGAACGTCTTCTAGCTGTACCAGCACAACCAACTAAATGATGTTTCCATCCACCGTTAGACGGTCCTTCAACTTCCTCATGACACAATGGACATTTCATGTTATTTGGTTTAGGTTCCACGCAATAATCCTCCAATTTATGAATATCTAAGAGATTTTTGTGAACAGCTTCTGTGCACCTATCACATCGAACATAGCCGATTTTTGCATCGCATTCCTCTGCAAATAGAACGATTCAATTATTTATTCATAAAATTATTCTATTTCAAATATATTTCATTATAAAAGAGAATTCAATCTTTAATTGGATTGTTTCTTATATATCCCTACCCGTTAAATGTGTGCAAATTGCGGCTACTTCTAAAACCTGAGAGCATTGTGGACATTTTGTGAGAATGGGACAAGCTTTCCAATAATGTTTATCTAATTGTTCGGCATCGTTATACGGCCAATCGCAGAATGGGCATCGATTTTCACTCTCTGAACTTGACTTAGAGCTATTGTGAGTTTGTGGATCGGGTTCATTACTATCAGAAGCGGATGCAGATTTATTGGTTGGACTATGATTATAAGAAGCAGTTTTTCGCGGGCTATTTACAGTGGTACTTTCAGCAGAATTTGTATTTGTGCCGTTATTAAATGAGAATTTTCGATTATCACCATCACCATCATGTTGCGACGTTGATAGATTGCTAATATTCGGTGAATGGGGTGGTGTTGCATGGCGAAGAATGCCCGATTGAGTGAAGCCTTGGTGTGAAATCATTTCACGACGTCTACCATCGTCGATCTTATCGAATTCGGTGAATAATTGCCGATAGAGTAAATTTCGCCGAGTTATATCGTCATCCGGAGGCAATAGTTTACGGACGAGACGTGGATTCACTTTGTATACGAGGAGTAAAACACGTTCAGCAACTTTTCGTACAGGCTCAGCTGGATGATGAATCCCAGAACAACCCGATTCAGAAAGAAGGCGACAAGTTAAACCGCTTTGTTTATCACTACTGATTCCTTGGCTCAATACTAATTGCTCCAGCATTTGCATCCGACTTAACGCCAATCGGGGATGGGTTCCTGAGCCAACTGGTCGAGAAAGTGCTGGAGCAACTAAATGTTGCTGTCTGTGGGCAGAGAAATGGAACATTAAAAAAATTTATTTAGAAAAACTAAACGAACGTAATGGTGTAAGAATCTGATAAGTTGTCAACTAACCGAACTTCTGGGCATGTAGCGATACACAAAATAGTATGCTGGGCTAATGTATGGATGCGTGGTGAAGGATCGCCACTTTTTGCAAGTAATTCCGGCAACAAACGATCAACATTTCTCGACACTTCGTTTGGTGTCACTCGATTTGGTACGAAATCCATGAATAGAGCACGAACCGTTTGGGCTGCATGATTAAAAACAGAGAACACTGCATCACGAACAGCTCGGTGCAGTAGTAACGTTGCACTACGGGAAATTTTATTAACACCGATCGAGTAGTCGGATGCTTCACCCTTTAAGATTGATGTTAGTCGAAGCAAACCTTCTTCGCGGTCTTGAAATTGACGCGAGTAGAAGAGCTCCACCTTTGAAAATGAGATAATAAAATGATTTAAACGTATGAGTTGAAAAAGTCGATTCATGAAACATCAATGCTTACCATCTCATTGCCAAAAACCAAAATGGGCAGCGCGGCCTGTCTCCTCTCTCGTTCGTTTAATCGTGATCGTCCCCGACATGGATCATTCTCTAAAACCATTGCACCTTGGCACTCCCTTAAAAATTCATTAGTATGTGAACTGCAAAGTGCAAATACAACATCGAACACATTTGAACAACAAACTGTTACAATTAATCTAAGCATGCTCATTTTTTTCTGCAATGTATAATGTTCTAGATTTGCTACGCCAATTACTACATTTAGATGCAACGGGTTTAGAATTTTGAATTTGAAATATTTTTAAAACATCTACAATCTCTTCTACGAGAGAGAAAGAGAGAGTCGAGCAAACAATCGAAGTAACGACATCAAACTCACTGTCTCAATGCTGGTATGGCTCGTTCTTCGTAGTCTTCAAAAGTACTTCGGGGAGCGCTTTTGTTGCGTCGCCGCAATGATCCCGTGTTAGGTGAGCCTCTCTTGGGACTGGCTCCAATAATCGGCGACTGTCTGTGTTCGTTCAATGTGTTTGGTGATTTAATATCGGAATTCTCGCGTCGCACCATTTGCGGGCTGGCGTATGGTGCAGCGACCGGAGTAAACATTGCATCATTCGACAGTGTGCTGGCAACATCTTGCAGACTAGGTGGTGATGGCAATGGTGGCTTTTGCGTATACAAATCCGATACACAGTCATTGTCTGGATTTCCGCCATCTGCTTCTTTCAACACATTCACTTGCAGCTGCTCAAACACCATTTTCTTATACAGTTCCATTTGCTCCTTGCGCAATTTTGCGGCTATGAAATCCTCTTGCTGGACGGCTTGACGTTTGGCCAACGAATATCGACCCAATCGTTCGCCAGCACTTCGTAAGGCACCCATACACAGTTTCAACTTGCGTGCGTACTCAAACCGTTCGTCTAAATCCAAAATCGATATCAACATTAGGCGTTAATCCAATTCAATGAATTGTTCAACGAAAAGAAATACGAAAATAAAATGAGCAATTACCATTGACAGCCTTGATCTTTTTCTGCTCAAGTTCACGAATCGTCTCGACAATAGTTTCTTCAACATACATTGAAAACGATAAGTCATCGCAAATCGATGCGAGAGCCGTTTCAGTGCGTTCATTATTCATACTTTGTATGAGCTGCATTGCGTTGTCCGTCGATAGGTATTCACCAAATACATTTATGGCTATTAAAGCTACCTGTTGAATTGGAAAAATTAGGGAAAAAAACAAACATGGAAAGAGAGTTCATTCGAATGAGATCTGTCATCAATTTTAGTCATTATGAAACACTAAATAAATTGATTTTAAAATGAGTTACTGTCTCTCACATGAAATCGAAATTCAAATGAAAAAAAAAAATGAAAATTGTCGACTCGCAACCCACCTGATTCGATTTATTCAGTTCATTTGGATAGGGTGAACCGAATCGTAGTTTTAAATGTGTCCCTTTTTTCGGACCAACAGGCACACTTTGTAGTTCACGTGACTTAAAATTAGTAGCCGAGTTGTCGGACAGTGCGATAAAACCTAGAAAGTCATACGTCTGACTTGATGGTGTGGTTGGTGCGCCTCGTGTCGAATGATGAACGTATAGCTCAATACGTTCGGGGATCATACATTGGTGTGCCAAAACTTGAATGCGACAAATCACGGCTGGCTTCTCGAATCGTAGTATAATTTCCTTGGGTGATAATGTGCTGTTGGGTCGACATCGCCAGCCCACAACCGCCGGACCATGGCTATTCAGCTCACTCGACGGGTATTCCGGTTCTTCGTCTGAGGAAGAATTCATTTAGGTTAATGTGTTTTTTCTGTTTTTTGTCGTGACCAAATGCTAATCAAGATATTATCGAATTATCCCCATTAAAACGCAAACTTAAAACACCAATTCCATTATTATAATACGAAATTGGCTGGCAAACATAGCACACATGCGGTTATGTATTTATTATTCATGAGAGCCACGTTAATAATTGACGTAGCCACACGAACAATATTCATGCAATTCTATTTGACAAAGAGTTGTAATTGCAGTAACAAATGCCCAATTTTATTACTCGACAACAAAGTGACACCAATGTGGCCTACGTCACAATTTACAATACGTGTTGATTTTACGGTATTCTACGACTTCAAATCCATGATGTTTATTTCTTTTAAATATACTTTTTTATTTATGGAAAAAATTCAAATGATTGCTATGGGTTGAATAAATTAAGTAAGAGACAATTCCAGAGGCAAATATTAACACAATTATGAGATTAGGTACCTGTAGCAAAAATGACACTGAATGGTATCCGCTTGGCCATGTCACGATAGTAAAATGATTCAATGTTAAAATATAACAATTTAAACTTTTTCGTTCCAACTTTTGGATAGTCGCCAAAAATAAACAACCAACTAATTCGGCTTTTCACCACTCCAATTCTGTTTATCTGCTACAAGCCACACCAAACAGTTATAACATTGCCAATTTTCATAAACAATTTCTCATTTTCTGCTCCCGAAATACCGTTTGTAATTCAAACCACTATTATTTCTAACTGAATTTCCCATCGACTGATCGTATCAACATCTTTTAATGGAATAAAAATAGAAAATTTACTGTGCTAAAATGTGGCGATATGCATCGCAATTCAAGCAAAAACCAAATCGATTTCGCCTTTGTGCCACCACACTCGTTTGCAGAGTGAAAATGAAATTGCTCTATAGCAGTTGGGGCAAAGGGATGGATGATTATGATGGAAAAATTCGCGTTTGCGCGTACCATTCGGAGTAGGTGTGCGTTGAGACATGAGACCCATATTTGAATAATATTTGAATGATATATTTGCGGCAATTTACGATAAATTAATTTTTGATGGTCAATTTGAGGATTGAAATAGATGTACGTTGGATAAATGTCCAAAATAATGTGATAAGAAAGCTTTAATTACATCGCACCGCTACATTTTTTTTTACTGGAATAGCACTTTGAATGGTGTCGCAAAACAACAACAAAAACAATCTATGTTTGACAGTTCTACTACTTCAACGCACTAGTAGACAGTGACTTTGTTTGTGTCGCTGCTACACACAATTGCTGACAACAATATAGCAAGCACCCACTGAGTGAATACATCTGAATTTCGATACAAGTTTTTCATATTAGTCGACACAATGGCAGATAAATATTCCATTTTACTGCCAACATACAATGAACGGGAAAATTTGCCGATTATCATTTGGTTGATCGTGAAATACATGGACCAAAGGTAAAATACACTTTAGAATGCCACGTACGAACGACTAGATAATGATTGTGTGTCATTTTTTTTTTCTGTTTGAACAGTAAAATCAACTATGAAATAATCGTGATTGATGATGGCAGCCCAGACGGAACACTCGATGTGGCCAAACAATTGCAAGCAATTTATGGTGAGGACAAGATTTTGCTGAGACCACGCGAAGCTAAACTCGGCTTGGGAACGGCTTATATACACGGGATCAAACATGCCAACGGGAACTTTATCATTATTATGGATGCCGATTTGAGTCATCATGTAAAGTTCAAATTTGTCCATTTTTTCATTCGATTAGACGGTTCAAGTCGATTATAGTTGACAAAAACATGATTGCCTAATTGATCCCAAAAAAATAACTTGATTTTTCCATTTTCCAGCCAAAATTCATTCCAGAGTTCATCGAACTCCAAAAAGAGCACGACTACGATATTGTGTCTGGGACGCGATACATCGGCAATGGTGGTGTGTATGGTTGGGATTTCAAGCGAAAGCTAGTTTCTCGCGGTGCAAATTTTCTATCCCAATTGCTGTTACGGCCCAATTGCTCTGATTTAACTGGATCATTCCGTTTGTACAAAAAGGACCATTTGGAAAAGCTGATAGCAAAATGCGTTTCGAAAGGCTACGTCTTCCAAATGGAGATGCTGGTGCGAGCCCGCGAATTGAATTACACCATTGGTGAAGTGCCGATTACATTTGTCGATCGTGTCTATGGCCAATCGAAACTTGGTGGCACTGAAATCTTTCAATTTGCCAAAAATTTATTATACCTTTTTGCAACCACATAAATTTGTCGAAATAAAAATGTCGATTTGTATGTTTTCCACTAGATAATTTGCCCAGTTTTTTTTTATTTAATTTTGGTTGCAAAAATTAAACAGTTCCAGATATAAATTTAAATTTAATGGTGATCATCTCTTGGCTGCGATTTGCCGTATTGTTTCTCCCACCAAAGAACATATTCTTTCTTGCGCTGTTCACGGCGAGCAAAGTAATCGGGATATTGTGCCTTTTCTAATGGATGCCAATAATCTAAAACCCAATCGGGAAGCTCAACCTCACGACCGTACGCTAAACCACCTGGACTGTTTGCCCCTGCAGATTTGGAAAGACGATAAAACATTGAAATAAATTGATGAATTTACTTTTTTAATTGAACACAATCAACAATTAACTCGAATTTTGTTCAAGATCTCAATAGAATCGCAAAATCAAAATAACAATTTTGTTCTTCAAGTTGACTTTGACAGTTCGAATACTTACATCCAATCGGCTGTGGATGTGCTTTTTGAAACAGCTCAGCTTCACCTTCTTCCACTAGTTTTCTTGCAGTTCGCATGTCCTTAATATCTTTATTTTGATCGAATCGTTCTCGCACCAAAACGGCATGATAACGGAAAGCATGTCTTATTGTGAAGGAAGAAGAAGAAGAAAAAAAAATTATTAAATTTTTCATGTCGTTTTGACGGGGCTTACATAATCGATTGTTTGCTAGACAGAGAGAAAAATTCACATACCGTGGAGTGTACCATGATTGAGTCAAGCGAACAGCCTTTTTATATAATCGACAAACGCGTTGAGCGTGTGTAATAATGCCAGTTGGAACTTGAGCCATCCTTGGATCAACAGCAAATTTTCCAAAAAAATGAGCCTCACTTTGTTTATGTTCGCTGTGTGTGAAGAGATATTCTTTTTCGACTTACTTGGCTGCTGTTTGACTTTGACAGTTTGAGCTGTCACTTTTCTTTTGACACACACACAGGAAACTCTGAGCTGGGTACAGTCTCGCGACACACGTGTAGATAGCTGTCATTTGTTGCGGCAAAAAAGAAATTTTTATTCGTCCAGATTGTAAACAAAGTGGTTTGATCGTTTTAAATTCTTGGAATTGAGGAAAATCAGTTGAAAATGGATGATGAACGAATTAAAGTGGGTCATTTTGTCATAATTCAACGGCAAAAATACACAAAACTCTTCAGATTTAACAGTTTGACGGCTCAAACCGGCTTGGGCAAAGATCAAGTAAAATTAAAAAATATCGATGGACATCCTTATTCAACCACATTTAAAATGGTGCCCAATACCGAATTTGGGAAGCGATTCATCGAACTGGAGCCATGCACGGACTTTAGCAGCTTAAGAGAATCGCTTAACATCACCGAAAGCGGTACAGACAATCGAAATTTGGTCCAGGACTCCGATACACAAGCACTGAAACAAGACGATATTGCGAAGCTACGCGAATCGGGATCCAGCATTTCGGAAATTGTTGGCACGATCATTGAGAATTCCAAAACATTCACCAGCAAAACGGAATATTCACAGGAGAAGTACTTGAAGAAGAAGGAGAAGAAGTATTTTGAGTAAGTGGGAAAAACTCATTCATTTTTTGGCTTTGGTTTTCTGTGTAAAATCATTCAATCGAAATGTATCGAAGAAAAAGAAGGGTTTTATGCTTTATCTCTACTTTATTTTAGCCTACTTCAAATCCGTCGTCCAACTTTGCGACTAATCGCTGACATAATGTACCGCCAAGATCCGGAAAAGATCCTTGGTCTTCGTGTTGACTCTCTATCGCAGTTGATTGCGTTTTCCAACATCTGCGCAACGGGTAACTTTTTGCTATACGAATCAGGCACGAATGGTTTGGTGCCAGCGGCTCTATTGAATTCGATCGGAGCAAATACGGAAGGAAAGCTTCTTCACTTGCACCAAGGCAATGTGCCACAAAAACAGGCGCTGCAAGCGTTGAATTTGGAGCAAGAGCATCTGGATCGATGCATCTCGGTGAATATCTATTCGTTATTGCGACAGTATTATCAAGGGAGTGGCGGTGGCAAGCGAAAACTTGACGAAGTTATTGATGATCCAACCGATCCGCCGCCGGCAAAAGTATCAAAAACTGACGATGCAGCGACTGATGTGGAAATGGAATCAATTGATACAGATAAAAATGATGCAGACGTTAAAAATGACGAAAATGATGCCGAATCAAAGGCTAAGAATGGAGACAAGCAACCAAAATGGGTATTCGAAAACGAACGTGGCTGTGAACTACTGCGAGAAAACTTGGACGCTCTGATAATTGTGGCCAAGGAACATCCAATTACGATTGTGAATGCACTAATACAATTCGTTAAGCCGGGCCGTCCGGTTGTGATTTTCAATTTGTCACGCGAAATTCTCGTTGAAACATTCATTGATTTAAAGAGCAGTAACAAAGTAACCGGACTGAAATTGTCATCGAATTGGCTTCGCAACTATCAAATACTTCCAAATCGTACGCATCCCGATGTCAACATGAACGGAAACAGCGGTTTCATCTTGCACGGCTACATAATTCGATAAGAATGAAAATAATTCTCAATGATGATATGATTTCAGTTCATTTATTATGAATGTTTTTTTTTTCTTCTGAAAATATATTTACATTTTATTTTCTTGAATTTATTCGTACCGTTATCTTCTTATTTATTTACTTTTTCTTCTTATGTATGCTATCATTTTGATTTTTACAGAGGAATTTTTCTTCTTCTTATTTATTCTCTCATCAAATATATAACCAATAGTTTAGCTTGGATTTTGCACAAAAAAAAGAGAATGTTTATGTGTGTATGTTTTGTCTGTTCATAAGAATTCGATAACTAGATGTGAAATACACGGAAATACAGCATAAAGGAAGCAATGAATCTTAAGCAAAATATGGAAGAGTTTAACACTCTTACGAAAAATCGCAAAGAGATTTACACGGCTTTTTATCTCGCTCTCTCTAACGGTGAAATCAAATAAACCAAAAAAAAAATTAGAACTAGATTCGCCGATACGAGTTTTAACCTCTTCCTGATTGGTTTATTTTTCTTTTAACGTAACGCAATTTGATTTGTTCTGTTTCTCTGCAAAATGTACTTAGTTATAAATTCGTGACAGAATAAATATAGTAACAAAGAGACTTATTACTAACATTTAACAACCCTTTTCAGCTCAAACTGCAATTTCGCAACTATTTCCAAATTTCACAAATACATTTAAAATGGTGTTAAACGAAATGAATATATGTAGCAAACGAAACTGCCGAGAAAAAAAATGATAAGCTTAGTTTTTGTTTCGTTTCGTTCTGTTGTGTGTTCGGTTTGTAATCGAAACCGACGGTATGGCATTTGGTAATAATGAGTTGGGATGATATCTATATTTTAATCACATGGCTGAGTGTGTGCGACGGTGGAAAAAGCTAGCAACGACATGGCTATGAAATTTCCATACTCTCCATTTGGTTCGACGGCGTCAATTCGAAATTCATCAGATCGTTGAATTCGTTCGGATGCAGCGATGTCACACTCGTTATGGTGGGCAAGAACTCTCGTTCTAGCTCATGGACAACATCTTGCTCGTCGGTCAGTATCGAATCGGTTTTTGAGATGTCATTGAATTCACCACTGTCCGATATGGACGTAACGGAATCGTTCAGCAGATCAATCTCTGCGTTGATATTCAGTTCTGGTGGCTCTAACGTTGGTTCGATCGGATGTGCTGACGTTGGTGGCGATGTTGAAACTTTGACCACACTCGTTTTTGGTTTCTCTTTTGCTTTGACCGGTGAATCTTTTTCTTCATTCACTTCACTGTCGTTGGGATCCATTGTGAACCTAAAATTAGAAGAGTATTGGATACAATTAGAGTCTCTCTTCATTGGCGAAACATTTTTTTTTCTCATTCTCATAACTGTAAACTCACTTTGCAATCACTTCTTTCATTCGTTTGTTGTAATGCCGTTGACTCTCTTCCAGTTTTGACTTCAACAATGGATCGTCGCTAGCTGGATCATTGTGATTCGCTGCGAAATATTGCACCATTTCATACAAATCGGCTTTGCGGCGTTTTTGTAACAATGTTCCCACTTCCATGAAGGCCTCTTGAGCTATAAATCGAATGGAAAATGTGTTTTTGTTCAAAATTTGTTGAAATACTCATAAATCTCTTTTCTACAATACATCCTGAATCTGAGTTAGGTCTGGATAATTTCAAACTCGTTTGTTTACCAATTGTTTTGCGATCTGTGACGCTCATACGATAATGATAGCGTTCACTGCAATGGTCGATAATCCGCAGCACGTCAAACATGTCGGGAAATGACTTGGTTTCATTGATGAATTTTTCCAGTTTGCGATTGAATTCCGGGTATTTCCGCGTAATTCCGATACCTTTGAATTTGATTGGTTTCTTGGAAATCCGTTCGGCATTTCGGCTTTCACCGGTGAGATCGCACAGTTTATTGTAAATCTCGCAGGCTCTCTGCTTGTACCGTTCTGTCAGACAGTATTTTGAATTGATCTCGTCCTCCCAATCCACTTCAGCTTCTTCACATTTTCGAATTTTAAATTGTAAAGATCGCAGTGCACCGCTGAGCTTCTCGATTTGTTTCGCTTTTTTCTCATCGGCTTCACTCATTTTGGTGTTTTCTTCTGTGGCCACAGCAACACTCTCCATTGGCTTTCTGGTTTTCAATTCCCCCAACAAATTGTTAATCTTCATATAGACCAACTTAGGTTGTGCTTCAATTTCGCTTGTCACACCCTCAACCAATCTGTGAAAACTTTTTGAATTCACGTAATCCGCGTGTGCTCGGTAATAGTATTTTTCCAATTTCGTAACGATTTTGTTCATATCCTGCGTTGGATCAGCACTCTTGCATACTTCAATCAAGCGAATGTAGTCTTCGTGCATTGGCCTCTTTGCATTTTCGACGACTCTCGGTCGTTTGGCTGTTGGTTCGTATTCTTCGGGTTTATTTGTACCGTTAGCTTGATTGATCGGAACGACTTCATCGTTTGCTATCGACGAACTATCACGACTCAGCATGTCCGAATCACTGCTTTTCTCCATGCTACTCGCTCGCATTGTGACTGCATCCGAGATTTTGATCGGTACGACTCGTCGTTTTGCTGGTTTCGATATGGCTACATGAATTGATTTCACGGTTGATTTGACAGTCGACACCGTTGGTTTCGGCACAATGGTCACCTTATCAGTTCTTGGTGTGATTGTAACCGTACCCATATTGGACACCGTGGAATTGCCATGATTTGTCGCAATAACGGTACTCAGCTTGACCGGCGTGATTGTGATACCTGACGAAAGGCTTGGCGTTGGCTTTTTGGCAACGGGTTTTCCATCCTTTGACGGTACCGTGCTGATTAACAATTGTGATGATTGTTTGTGCGACAACAGCGGCGATTGTTGACTCTTCAGCAGCACCGGTGCTTGTTGACGATTCGGCACTGATGCTGGCTGTTGATTCTGTTGCCTAAAAGCCTGTATCACTGTGACTGGTTTGGTGTTGATGTTGGTGTTTTTCTGGTGCACAATTGGCGTTGTAAGTTTTTGCAAACTGACTTTTTGCATCGGAATGTTCTTCACATTTTGCGGCACACTCGATGCTCTCACCTTTTTGATTACAATATTTTTGTTCTGCCTGATTTTATCTGTTACACCTCCATCGTTATCCTAGAACAATTAGAAAGAAATGAGAAAACAAATCAGCACACAATTCCATGAGTTTCAAAAAAAAACGCGGACAAAATACGAGGCAAAACAAACATAAACATAGCGGTCTTTTGACAACTTGGCGCAAATGTCACACCTTCACAGCGATTTACCAATCTTTCAAAATTATATAACCAAAAACAAAGTAAACTAAATAGTTCGGTTGTGATTCGCCAACGAATTTCGATCGATATTAATAAATGTGGAAACTGTGAAGAAAAACAGAACAAAATGTAAACATGTTTAAAGAGGCGTTTTGAGCGCGGTTTGAATATCACAATAACAAAATTATTTATATCGCCGTAGTACAACTGCTGTACACAAATGCATAGATTAGAAATGGAGGCAACGTTCAATAACGAGAGGCGAACAACAAAAAAGTCCGACACTCATGGCGCAGTAGTCACTAAGTCATAGTAAACATGAATAAAGAAAAAATTTCAAAAAAAAAGTCAATCGATTTTTAAACTGGAAAACAAACCTCTTCATCCGAAGAAAGCAAGATGATCACATTATCCATTTTCGCCTGAAATTGCCCAATGAATCCGAATGGCGAATCCAAAATTCAAGTACAAAATGTAGACACATTCAAAACAATACGATACACACGTTTTTTTCTTTCAATTTTTATGGGTTTTCGGTATGAACACACCGAATTTTAATGATATTGCGACTCAAAGACCCCAAAATCGAACGTATTATTGTTTATTTTTCAAGTTTATTAAATGGCGGACACAGACACAACTACAACGAAATCGCTCGTAATAAAGACATTTGGCGTTTTTTTTTCGTGTGGTTAATTATTCAAGTAGATGGAAATAAAAATGTGTGTGCAAGAAATCAGATTGTCTTTTTTTATGTTCGACTGGTTTCTCTCGCTCTCTCTTTCAATAGCTCTCATGAAACAGTGAGTTCTTTTTGGCTCGGATCAGTGGTGCAACAAAATAAAGCGCAAATCTAGTACCACTTTGTTTGGCATGAGCTGAGCAAATATGTGTATTTTTTCGCCTTTGTCCATTATTGTGTGACTGTGTGTGTGTGCGTTATGATGTGTATACGCTAATTGCATTCATGTGTGAGCGTAGAATTTCACAACTACCATGTTCGAAATTTTCGAATTTACTATGACATTGTTATGATGAGTAATTACATGTTCGAATATCAAAAGTCTCGATGGATGCGTTTAGTTCAGCGACCAATTTGATTAATGGCATTTTTTTTTAGTTTTTATGACACATTTTTTAGAGTCTCAAATTGAGACGATTTATTGCAATTTGTAATAATAGATTTGCATTTTTTCGAATCGACATTTCATGAAATCGATTTAAAATGTTTCATTTTCCAGAGAAATACAAACCTTAAGCTGAAAATACTTTCAAAATAAGCAACAATAAAAAAGTGACCTAAAAATTGTAATTCTCAAATCAATTCTAAATGTAAAAAAGAAACACGACGAGAAATTGCAATTTCTTAATTAATTTTTATTCCTCAATCAAAATTGATCGAATATTTTAATAACATCTGGATGTTGGGTAGATAAAAATTAATTAGTAGTTCCTGAAACGAGACAAGAAGAAAACAAATGCATTAATTGTGGGCACCAAATGAAATGAAGATTTTTTTACTTCAATCGTTAGAAATGAAAAAAAGGAAGAACAAGGAATGGAAAGGGCTAAAAACGAAGAGAGAAAAAAAGACATGAAACCGTATTTATTCTACTTACTTGGTAAGGATTCCATCGCGTTTAGCCAAACGGGCGATGCAATCATCTGATTCGCCCATGCCACGGATGGCACCGCAGATAGCGTATGCTTTTGATGTGCCTGTTGCGATACCAGTGTTTGGATCGACTTCAGCAATGTTAAGTTGGACTGAAGCATGGTCCTTGGCGTGGATGATACGGTTACTGGCCGAGCTACATATGTAAAAAATCGAACAAAAAAGAAATTAGGAACTGAAAATATGAAAATATTCCGGCTTTTTTTGGCACAAAGAGCCGAACTAACAAAACATGATACACGAACAGTTTGAGGTTATGTTTTCTCAAAAATTGGATATTCTGTTCAAAATCGTGAAAAAAAAATCTGAAATTTCACTCTCAACTGTGAAAAATTGATCTTTCAATAACGAAACGAAATCATCAATCAATGGAGAAAAAAAACAGAACACTTTTCATCACGTTTCATTCGATTCGGCTCATATGCACGTGGACGCACAGCGAAGTAACTTACCATTTTCGTGGGCAGTACAAGTCAACGAAATCTCCAGTATCGTTTTCCATTTTTGATTTGCTGCAATAGAAACGGTATTTATTTAGTCGGTCAAAACGAGAGGAAAATCGAAATTAATTGAAAATTTCTTACTTTTTTCTGTAGAGCTTGGAATCAAAGCGACAGCACTGTAATGGCGATTACAAAAGAAAGAAAGTTGATAGCGATTGACACAAGGCAATGCCAACTGTCAAAACCGAGAACGAACATTTGTTTTCGTATTCGAAATTATTAGGTTGGCTGCACAGTTGTGTGGCAGTGGTCGTTTCACATGAATTCATTCTTCTTGGAGTTTAAATAAGAACAAATATTTAAATTTTTAAAAAAATGTTCAAAGAATAAAAAAGCGAATAAATTATAATTTATCAATTTTTTGTGTCCTAAGCAATTGACAACTTCAAAATCATTTCCTACATTGAAACATTGAAATTCGAGTCGAATTATCGCATGAACTTGACAGTCAAAGCAAGTGCGTTGCTTGAGTGAGTGTCAATGTGTCAAATTGTAAATCAAAACAATGAAAGGGCTCAATGAAATTGTAAACGAAACATTGCACAATAGTGAAGATGATGCGACGCAGAGCATTGATCTCAACTTTCACTACATGTAAACTCAGTGCGGATTATTTATAATTCTGTGTAGAATTGTGCATTGAATCAACTGTTTTTCTATTTAAATATTAAGAATTCGAGTTTGAGTAGAAAAACAAAAATCTGGGTTGCATAGTGCATTTAAACTCCGTTATATAATGAAAGTAGTTCGCCAGAACCGTAATTGTTCTAATGTTTCCATGGATGTGTTTGAGTGTAATACATTTCCATTTTTTTCCGCAACGAGTTCCATTTGCTGAATAATTCATCATACGAATTGGACAAGTGTGTTCTTTTTTTTCTTCTCTAAATACGGTGTGTATCGACGAAAATGGAAACAAGACGCACAGCAGCATTCCATCACATATTTGACGTGAATAAGTAGCACCACGGGTTGAGCATTGACTCAAAGAGACTGCGGATAGAAAGACAGAAACAAAGTGCAAATGTAACGGACTGAAAGAAAATTGCTCAAATTATCGCAATTATAAGAAACATCTCTTGTGCAACAGAAGGAAGAAGTCGTCGTCATCGTCGTGGTTGCCGAGGAATGAGTCGTTGAGGAATGAGTCGTTTTCGGGCCGAATTGAGTGCAGTTGATGTGCGTTGCTTGCTTCAGGTGAGACACAGGGAGATTAAGACGGAGACAGAGATAGCGAGTATGCAACGAAGAGATACAAAGCAAAACAAACGTTCTTCGGTTTGTTGTTTCTTCTTCTTTTTTTCAATTAACCGAGTGAAGTCGTTATCGGTTTTAATCATATGTTCGTCTGTTCGCTCTATCGATCCAAATACAAACCGCTATTTGTTTGCCAACACACGACGTCAGTGATCACAGAGACGCCTTCGCTCGGTTTTTGTTTGCTCTATACTACACTACGCCGTCGACTCTACTACATTATGATCATGCATTTGGTCGATCGATTCAGTTTATAGCGTATTCTTGGCGCGCGAACATTATACTCACACATCGCATCTCATTTCAATTCAGCCTCACCATAGAGAGGAAAAATTTATCGCAAACAAATTGGTGGCCACGAGTCGAAAAACAAGAACAATATAAGCGAATTCATTCACGAATTATATAAACCGCGTGCGGTAAATATCAAACGGTCAATACAATTGCATAATCTAAAATCGCGTTCGTATGGTATATCAAACGTATGTTAAACAGCTTAATAATGTTGACACTGAATTCAAATGCTGTAAACCATTTCCCATTCTATCGTGGGTGAACCTAACAAAACGAGCTAATCTACATATTTTTTCTAATAAACAGCACATTGTTCACGAACTTTTTCGATGCGTGTTTTTGTTTTCTTGACGTGGTTTTTTTCACGTTTTAACAAGTCAATTCAGCACAATTGCTACCATATATTGTTCCAAAGTGTTTAGTTGCATACTGTGAAATTAATGACGCAATCGATATCGCAAAACGAAAAATATTTAAAAATAGATCATAAAAAGTGGCATTTTTCGAGACTTGCGCGAAAAATGCTTGTCTACTATTATTGTGGAGCGGGAAAAAAGCGTTTCGCCGAACTTGACTGTTGAATATTTTATTCGCAGTTGGCAATTTGCATACAATTAATCGCTCGACAAACGCTTTGTAATCGGCGAATCGGTCATTAGTGCTTTTTGATTTAGCCAAATCGGACGTATTGGTTTTGGATTTTAAGGAAAACGATTCGTTTAAATTGGACAATATTTTGACGTAGGTTTTTTTTATTTGCATTTTTATAGTTAATCGTTGAGTTCCGGACGGTTTTCTTCGTTTTGACGGATTGTTGTGGTTTGGACGAAAAGTAAGAATATCAAATGTCATTGAAGGTGAGTTGGATTGAATTTAATTTCATGGAAAATCTTGCACCTGCAGATCCACTTCACGATGAGATTTGCATCTGCGATAAGATTAAAACATTGCCCCAAATCCATACACAAACGGCAGATATGTCGAACGCACAGAGCGAGTTTTTGTTCAGTTTCTAGTTGATTTTTTTCGGTTTAAAGTAGTTTAATTGTGATTTTTTGATTTGGACCACGATTTTGCTCAAAGAATCATGTTAATTCATCCAAAATCGGGAGCTGGAACGAGTTCGAATACGTTGCTTGGTCTGCAGTCGACTAAAATGTTACAATCAAATATACACAGCCATAGAGAAAGATTGTGCAGATAAAGGCCTATTTCAAGTTCTTCTGTTAATTTTCAAACATGTTTGTTATTATCTTTTGTTGTTAATTTTGATGGGTCTTTCAAGTCGACGCGTAACACACATGTTTGCTTTTCCTACAAAATAAATACCGGCAATGTTTACAATTCTTTTTGGTTTTGTTGCTTTTGCTTTTTTGCTAAAAAGTTCAATTAACGATTTTTTTTGTTTGTTTTTTTCGTATTTGCTATTCAAGTACACGAAAAGCCACACTTCATGAGTTGTGTTAAATATCGCGCGCATCGGCCGCAACATTAGTCGAATGAACGTGTTTGACTCTTCTTCGTATGCAGACGCCTCGCACTGGCACTTGTAGATAAATAATTGGAGTAAAAAAAAAGTCAAGTTGAAAAACTTGTTATGCTGAGATTCCCATAAGAGAAATAAGTTATCTAAGTAATGTTTGTGTAATCATTAACCTTTCTTTTTGCCAGGCTCGTTGCAATGCTCTAGCATGCAAACTTCTATTTTATTATGGAGGTGCGCGCGAGCGCGATCGCGTACAAAAGAAAAAAAAAGAGAAATGAATTAATTTAATAAAAATAGTTTCAACTTTCATCGGCACTTACAAATATGAGCAACATGCAATAATCAATTGTTTCATTCACTTTCAGCGCCAATTATGCGTTGATAAATTATTTCATTCGTTATATATCGATCGGTACCAATCGAACGCTAATTAGAAATGTAGCGGTAAAAGTCAAACCAACCGAGCGATTTCTATTCAATAATTTCCATCACCTGTCGAAAAACAAAACCGTTTCTATTTCCAGTTCAGAGAGAAACTGCATTTCGTATTCATGTTGCTATTCGAGAATAATGAACTAAATACTAGCTCATGTGCAATCTCAATAAAGCATTAGCATATCCGATATTAATGCATCTGGTTTGGAATTAACTCTGTCTTGTTATAGAAAGAATCACCGCATGATATCCAGTTGCATCTAGCTGCGATTCGGGGAGATGATGTAACGTTGCGTAAACTTTTGGATAGTGGTCGTGTGCATGTCGATTGCATCGATGAGGTAAGTGGCCCACATCTAATCTCTCACCAAGTGCACATGGGTTGGGAGAGTTATTTTCAACATAATCTGTTTCTCTAATAGGCTTTATGTCAAATTAAGGTCGATTGGTCGAGAGGGGGGAGAGAAAAATCGAATTAAAAGCAAGCATGTGGATTAAATGTGTTTGGAATGTAAACCGCAATTTTTAACTCGAAGGTAGAACAGTGAAATTACGACACATGCATTTAAAAAAATCATGATTTTAACCGACCGATTTGTTGTTGTTGTTGATTTTATCCAATTTAATTGACTTATTTTGTTAATCTTCTTCAATCAAAACAAAGAATTTTTTTCAAAACACTTTTTGAAAGTGAAAATTCGGTGCTGGAATTGGGTTAAGCATTTTCTACTTCTTCTACTTCTAATCTCTTTTCAATCAGAAAAAATTGATGATTGCGCATTCAAATCTCTTTTTTTTCTAATCCAGTGAGAAGGAACCAATGAAGTGGTGTTAAAATCACTGTTCCGGTATGCATTTAAATGGTTTCATTTCAAGCGAATCAATTACGTTTCCCCCTTCGGCTGCTTCATATTTAATATCTAGCTAGTAATCAAATTGCGGCATTTTAATAAAATTATAAGCGTATTTGTCTAGTGACTGAAACACAACTTAATTACTAGGGGACATTGCTGCAGGTTGGCTACCACTATTTGTTTTGGTCATAACTTTGTCAGGAGTGAACAATTAGAGAAGATTAAGGTATCGTTGGATAGATAATGTCTTGAGCTATAATTTTGCTTAAGAAACATATGCAATTGCTTTTCAAAAACAAAATTTATGGTCAAATTTACGAAGGTGCTGAAAATGGCGAAAAAAAATTTTTTGCTGCAGGTTGAGAATTTTCAAAATTGTTATTTAAAATGTAAAAAAACTATAAAAATATGATATACTTTCAATGTTATGATGATTTTATTGCTCTATAAAGCAATTTGGAGCCCAAAAATTACTCTAATTCATCAGATTCGTTGTCCATTTCCTGAATGGTAGTCCAATCATAAATTTGATTAAATAAATGAATTTTCGAAAAAAAGTCATCTTAAATGACTTATTTACTCTTCAATAATGATTCATAAACGAGAAAAACAATAAAATCTTTTATATTGTAAAAAATATCTTTTTTCAACCTGCAAAAAAGTCACTTTCTCAACCTGCAGTTTTATAGATATTTTTACCGAGACTCGCAATTTTTTTTCAACATCACAAAATGCACATAATTCTTGTTGAATCGTAAAGAGAAATGAAAATACTACAAAAAAAAGGTTGCCCGACTCTTTTTTCAATGCAAAATAGTCACTTTATGACATTCGGCAATAACTAAAATGACAAGTTTTCGCACAAAAATTCATGGGCGTATTGGAAGTGTATCAAAACAAACGCCAGTTCTGTCGGAACAATTTTTAAAAAAGAACAGGCCTCAAAATTAGATTTTCAAAACTATTCCGATGGCGATATGATCACGTATAGTGAAAAAAAGTAACGATTCTCAACCTGCAGCAATTCTCAACCTGCAGCAATGTCCCCTACTTGTATTCATACGCGTGTCTCTCTTTGGCATGGAACGGATGCACGGAACGAAAGAAATGTACGAAAAACGAATGCGGCAAACGTGCTGCTGGTCAAAAATTTCAATTATGCGATAGAATACATCAATTTATAGGCGTCAAAAAATGTTTCATTCATAGTGTGAATTACTTTATTGAACTACTTCTTTATTTTGCCGACGACTATCGTAAACAGATGTGGCGATGATGATGATGATGATTGTTTAAATACGTCTGAAATTAATAGAGTTAAAAGATTGTTGAGCTGTGAAATTCAGCGGAATTTGTTAATTTACACTTTCGAATAGAAATCTGCGCGGAGCACGCATTAGAACATTTTTTTCGCTGTTTATTTACTATTTGAATAGATGTAATTTGAATTGAATTGGTCTCTCTTTGATTTTATAGGATTCAACAACACCATTAATTTTAGCTGCTGCTGGTGGCCATGCGGCATGTGTTTCTGAGCTGCTGGATCAAGGCGCTAATCCAAATGCACGTCGAATTGTAAGGCATATTTTCAACCATTTTCGATTTTTACTTTGCAGATTCTGCTACTCTTCACATTTCATTCGAACACATTTTCTTTTTTGGTTCTTTCTGTTTGACTTAAAAACATCTTTGTTTCAGACGGGAACAACAGCTCTCTTCTTCGCTGCTCAAGCCGGTTATATTGATGTGGCCAAAATTCTTATCCGATATGGTGCTCGCATCGATGGGGCATCTCTCGTAAGTTCTTGGACTTTTTCCTATTTGTCAAATGTGAATTTAGGTTTTTGCTGCCATGAGTTGACATTTTTAGTTAGACGACTATTTTTAGAAGAACTATTTCGTCGTAATTGGACACAGAAAATGGCAATTTGCATCAGACTAAAACTAAATTGCTATTTATAGTCGTATTATGCAATAGAGTACCGAATAACCTACTCCGAATTTAGTTTCATGAGTGGTGTTTTATCCATTTTTAATGAAAGTTTTTAATATTATTTTCAGGATGGTGGAACGCCATTGTTTGTAGCATGCCAAGGAGGACACATCGATATGGTAAAAGACTTAATAGCTCTTGGTGCCAATGTTCATGTTACTATGAAGGTAAAGAAGAAAACTTTCTTGCAGAATGAATTCTTTGTTTTGGTTTTCCTTTAATTTCAATTTGAAAATTGCTTCGGAAATGGCACATTTTGTGTTGCACATAAACATTTCCGTTCTACACACGTTATAATTGATGCAATTTCAAATTTTCTCTGATGGAATCAAATTTCCATGTGCGCAAAGCGCAATAAACTGTCGATTTGATCAATTATCCATATTTTGATTTGTATTTCACAGGATCGAGCCACACCGATATTCATTGCATCGCAAAATGGACATCGTGCTGTGTTGCTAACATTGCTTGCGGAGGGCGGTGACCCGAATATATGTCGAATTGACGGCGCCAGTCCTTTGTGGATTGCCGCTCAAATGGGTCACGATCACATTGTTCGTGTCTTATTGAAAAATGGTGCACGTGTTGATGCCGTTCGTTGTGTGAGTTTAAATTATTTCCGCATTTGGCAAACGGAAACAACAACAACAACGATGATGTCGATGAAATGAAATAATTGAAATGTTTTGATAATTTGTTTCGTATTTGTGTATAGGACGGTGCAACGCCATTGTTCAAGGCAGCGCATAAAGGGTTTTCGGCCGTTGTGCACGAGCTGTTGAAATACAAGCCAAATTTGTACTTATTACCGGTAATTACAAACCCTCAATCGTATCACCATTACGATAGTATTCGCTTCATCACCGCTCATTAAATGTGTTTTTTTTTGCTTTTTATTCGCAGAATGGAGAAACAGCATTACACGCTGCAGCGATGTTCGGTCACCTCGATGTGGTGAAACAATTAGTTGCGGCTGGCAGCGATACTGCATGGAAAAATCAAAATGGATGCACTGCTTTGCAAGTAGCGCGACAGCAAAATTTCACTAGTGTTGTTGAATATTTGGAAGAACGACGTACTTTGAATCGGGCACACGTAAAACAACTTAACCGAATCACTTGCTAAACGGCAAATTTAGTTTCCCGCTTCGTTTTGCGATATATTAGAACGACTTGAAGAAACTGCAGCAATAAAAATGACGAGTTTCAAAAGTTTTTTTTTATTCCTTGATTACACAAGGAACCAATTGTTTATATAATACATACTGCTTGCACACAATACCACCTGTTGGTGGTAGATATGTACATATTTATATTCTTTGTTCTTTCACTGTAATTTAAATGTCAATCATTCTATTTACAAATGTTATAAACGTCGTTCAACAAATACCTTACTTCGCGCATGGTGCTAAATCAATTTTGCTGCGGAAAACGATGCCAAAATAACTTTTTTCAACTAAACACGTACAAGCATTACTATTTATTTTTTTTTAAGCTATCATTCATTTTTTGAACTAGTCGCTGTATTTAATATTTACTAAAGCTTCATCAATCTTCAACACAAACAAACCGTTATGGAGAAAAAATGTTATAAAATATTCTATCGACTCACTCCGAATTTAAAGACTAATTAATTTAATAAAAAAAAAACAAAGCTTTATGGACAGTAAAAATGTTGTTAATTTTTTCTCTCTCTTCATCATGAGTTTATGGGTGTTAATCATCATAAAAAAGAAAATAGTTTTATGGCTTTTTAAATGGTGGAAAAACATTTTCATGTGGATTCCGCAATGGAAAAACACATTTGGATCGACAAAATGACGAATTATTTGAAAAGACTTTTGGTCATTTAGGAAGTAGTTCCATTTCAAGTAATTTTTTCCATCATTAAATGATTATTTTTTGGAAAAATAATATTTTTCTATCAAACACAAATCAAATTAAATGCTTCATCGAAAGAAAAAGAAATGAAATCACCAAAAAAAACATCAAATTTGTATCGGTTTTGAGAAATATGGTTATTTACAAGGGAAATATTTTTTTTTACTATTTTTCGTCCATCATTTTAAACATTTTGAATAAATCGCGCCGAATATGCTGGATGAAAACATTTGGTATTGCTGCTAAAGACTGTCTCCCATGTATTTGACTGGCTGTCTACATTGTACTTGTGTGCGTACAATGTGGAGCTGTCATCTTCGACTGCTGCTGCTATGGGAATGGTAAATATACACGCGACTATCTAGAGGTATGACAACAAACACATACATGCGCATTTGGTGAGCGAAAGCTCGTTAAATACTCTCTCTCTCTCTCTATCTCTCTCTCTCTCGCTCTCTGAGTGGGGCTCTGATTTCAGCCTGAGTTGTCGTCGAAAAGCATAGTTTTAGGAGTAATAATATAAAAACAGTTTCGATAAAGCGAAAGTGTCAGTCAGTAGGAAAGTACACAGACCCAAAAACGATACACATTTATGTATCGCCAGAAGGCGAGCGAAAGAAAGGAAAAGACTTTGGAATAAAATCAGCGGCAATAATTTATTAGGTGGAAAATTAGCCATCGCATAAAAATAGAAAAATTTTCAATTTTAATTTTTGTCTTGATTTAGCGGAGTTTTTCGTTTGACACAAATAAAGTGGCATGAATCGATGAATTTTCGTGAATTTCATTTCGTGTCATCAATTATTTAGTTTTGAAATTTCATTTCGGTGTTTCACTCACACAAAAAAAAAGTTTCTCGGTGCACACAGTTTCCTAGTGGTGATGAAGTGACGGAATAATTTGCGAGGAAATTTCGAGAAACCAAAAGAGCAAACGAAAAGTTGAAAGGTTCCATTTAAGTTGAAAGGATGAAAGCAAAAATGTCGAAAGTGTTGAGGTTTCGAAAAAATTGACGACGAAACAGAAAATGTGTTATTCGATTTCTGCGGATAGTGAAGGTAAATGAAATTGTGTCGGTTGGTTTTTGAGCAAAATACTGTTGGATTGCCGTGATGTTCAAAAGTCGAACGGAAGGAAGTGTCGTTTTCAAGTGCACCGTACGCTTGTTAGAAGAGTTAGATGTGCTCGAGTGTGAATTTCAGGTATGTCATCGCTTTCAAGGTCTGCGATCCAGAAAAAAAGGAAAACAAAAACGAATGACGAAGAGTTTGACGAATGGACTCCAAGTTTGACTTGTGATCTAATTATTGATTAACTGTGACATCGATTTTTTTTTTTGTCTTCTGTCGCTGTCGTTTTGATATGGTTAGCAAGGCTGAGTCGCCTTATATTGTTCACTCTGCTTTGAGGCGGCCGTTTTGTATTGCAAACGCGCGCGGGGGGGAGCATTACACAATAAAACCGAAATACGATTTCAGTTTATCGTCTTTTCTCGTTCTCTCACTTGCTCTCGCTCTCTCTTCATATCACTTGACATTTGATGGCTATTAAACACGCACGTCACTTGAGCAAGTATTAAAGGAAAACACATGTAGACGGTTTTCGGTGAAGTGTGGTGCTCGATGAAGTGTGCTCGTAAAAATAGGACACACCGCGCGTCGCAACTCACATAATACTAATCGGTCGTCTCATTAGTATTCAATTTCAATTTGTTTTCCTTCCTCTGTGATGGATAAATAACCCCGTAGCCGCATGTACAGTACATAAACTACGGACCACGTCTATCTCTCGAGCGTTTTAAGTGATATTTATTGTTTCGTTCGTTCTATTTTCGGAAAATGGATAGCCAAATCACAAAGGATGCTATCTCTTGGATTATGTTTGCGAACAAATGTCTGTCAAGGAGAAGGACTATTTCGGCCTTCGTTTCGTGGATATAACAAGACAACGAGTAAGTCACCCTTACCAAAGTATTCTCTCTTTTTTCCACTGTTTGCAAATGCAATTTAACGGCATTTTTTTTTATTGTGTATGTGTTTTGTTCTCCAACTTGTTTCTTTGCAGCATTGGTTAGATCTATCAAAATCGATACTCAAGCAAGTTAAAGGTACTTGTGCAATAAACATATTTATTTTTATAACCCTCATACCAGTTCAAAATGTATATTCAATTTGAATTTCCTATTTCAGATGTTGAGCCGATTGTGTTCTCGTTCCGCGTGAAATTTTTCCCCGCTGATCCATTTCGCTTGACGGGCAATTCAAAAATATTGATTTATCAACAGCTGAAACGGGATCTAATACACGGTCGCCTGTATTGTTCGGCAGGCGAAGCGGCAGCACTCGGATCGCTCATCGTACAAGGTAGGAAATAATGAAATTATTGTGTTATTTATATTTATAGCCTAGAATGAAATTCCCTACATATCTAAAGCACACGTCGTTTTTCAATGAATATTCCAAACGGAAAGTATTCTGTTTTTGTTTCTTGGGGAAAATGCTTTTCCCTTAAATCTGTTGAAGTTTGCAAATAAGCCGCTTTTAATGAACGTTATTTCCTGCCACGTTCTCGAGTTTTTGTGATTGTTGCCTCGCAAATTATGCAGAATAACAATGTCTTTTTGTGTCGATTGTTGGCAATTGACTTGAACAGTTTGAGTGCAATGAGCCAATTGTAACCATCAATGGGTAGATGGCTAATCAAACCCAGATCCACAGTTGAATTCATCGTTCTGATTAACGGCGGCTGTAATGGACATTTAATTTTCGGCTGGGAACGTTCGATGAAATCACTCCACATTTGATTTTTCGTATCCAGAGTTTTGCAAAGATCGCGCACGATGATTGTGTCGTACGTTTCACAGTTGGTCATTGCAAAATTGCATTTAATCGTTTTGAGGTAGAACTGAAAAGTGAAGAGTTTTGTTTTTTCAAAACTTGAAGTGAAAAAAAACTGAAAATCACACAAATTTCTAACAATTTTTCATTGAGATAAAATAAAAGTTTTGAAGATTATTTGGAATTGTATATTCCTTTTGATTGAATTGCAATTGCAAAATTATGATTTTTCTCAACCACTCAATGATGAAAAGAGGATTTCATCAATGAAAGAGGAGAAATCAATGAGCTTTTTCAACAAAATACCTCGATTGGTCCAGCCACAGTTTCGTTCAAGGTGATTTCACCATTTACGGTATATTTGTTTCGTGACGCTTTGGTGATGGTACCATTATAATGAATGACCGTGTCTTCTTCTTCAGGACATTCCGAAAAACTGTTCAGTTTTATGGTTTTCGTTTGGAAACTAAACCCTTTAATAAACTTTCCAATAAACTGGAGATATAAAATTGCGACGAAAATGATGTGGTATCCATGAAGCTGCATTTCGATTGAAATAGCCTGCACCAGGTGTTTTTTACACACGTGAAAACCACATTGATTGTGTCGATATTTCATATCGATTCAACACTTTTATTCCGGAGTGGAACTTTGCATCGCAATTTACCATTTCCGTTAATTTAAAAACTCGAACATTAAATTTGTACGTGGATTTAATCGTCAATTTTATTCACATTAACCTAGGTGATTTACACAACAAAATCGCCTAAATTTTCAGTAATGATCGACTTTATTTTAATCGTTTTACATAAAACTCATTTTCATGGCCATAAATCACTCCAAATTTGTTCATGTGAAGAATGCATTTTTCCTTTGAACAGATTTTGAGTGAGTGATAAGGCCACTTGACAAAAACAGTATTGACTAATTATATACATTGATGTCGATCCACCCAGAATACATTGAATGAACATTTAGCAAATCACCGCAGGCGTTCACTTTCACCGTTGACGTCGCTGGCGTTTTGTAATAGTCGCTTCGCTGATTGAGCAAAACAGCAATTGTTTTTTATGCCGGACGTGAGAAATGGGCTTGAATAATTTGAATGAATTAACCCATGTGTAGCCATCAAGCGGTAGACGAGAAATGGAATCAAAGTCGATAGTGGCGTTTCAAATTTTGATAGACGGCATATTCAATGGACATTTCGGCTTTGGTTGCAAATGATCCCCTATTAAGTTCCACGTTTGATATTGTTGATTCATTAATTTGCATATGTTTGGAAAACTGTACCCGAGTGGAAATGCCTTTGCTTCTAAAAAGCAATTCATCATCGGACAGTTTTGCTCCTTTTTTCTGAATTTTCATCAAAATATTGCAGCACTCCTGAATGCTCCTGAATTGCTTCGTTTTCATCTGAATTTCTTCTGAATCCAGCGAAGC
>NW_022595247.1:941850-1048289 GCF_009176505.1 Sitodiplosis mosellana | reverse complement strand
ACATACCGATGTTACACTTTAAAAAAATCTTTTTTGTTGTTACACTTTGAAAAAATTCGATTGTGTTGTTTCATTTCAATAAATTTTTTATTTTTGTTTCACTTATATGTGTTGTGAATAGAAGTTGCGTTTTCATTCTCGGACATTCAAATAAACAATCAATATTTGAGTTTCTTGTTATGTAATTTCTCCTCGCATGGTTTTTTTGATGGTCGTTTCAAACATGAAACAGAACAACAGGTGTTTTTTGTGGCGAACGTTGGCAATTGGTTTGAATAGTTTGAATACTGAAATCCAATTATAGCCAGAAATGGGCAAATAGCCAAGAGTACTTAAATCCATTGTCGCATTTACCAATCGAAGTGGTGTTGTTTTAAGCGGGCACCTGGGTCTGGGATGTGTGTGCGCTAATATGTCATTCCATAGTGGATTCGACTGAGCTATCAGTTTACAAAGATCCGGAATTGTGATTGAACTAAAATTCTCACAATTGTCCATGCGAAAATTGCATCTCTTCGCAGTAGCCTGGAGCTGTCATGAAGGAAAATAACAAACAACCAATTGGAAATTCGAATTAATGTATGAAACAAGTACCTCAATAGGACCGGAAAGGGCTGATGCCAACGTAAATTCTCCATTTACCACGTATTTATTTTGAACCACTCGAATTATGCTGACATTTAAAAGTATTGAATTGTTTGGATGTTCAGGACACTGAGCATAGCGATTCACTTGTATTGTGTAGGGTATGAATGGGCCGCAATCGATGTAAACAATGGTAAATCGCAAATATAAAGCGAGAATAAAAAGAAACTTTACTTTCATTTTCAAAGAAACCACTTCGTTTGATTTACTATTGACTACTGTGACTTGATTTGAATTTGTGATGATTTAATTCCAAATTGAATATTTGAAATTCGATAATGTATTCAAAATTTGTTATTGTCACAATCATTTCCGCTAGAAGATGGTCGTCCCAGATTTGAAGAGAATTTGATTCCACAGTCAGCAGATCTGTTATGATAAACGTAGATAGGATCTCGATACTCGAGCGTTCAATCCATTCGGAGTGGAAAAATAGTTTGAATGCAGTTAATGACCCTTGAAAAGCTGATGACATTGACGGTGATAAATGCGCATTGAATTAACTAGAACACAGTCGCCCGTATGAAGACTTTCATAATACACTGAATGAAATTTTCCGTGGTATTTTAATGATTTGATAAATTGTTGGCACTAATTAATATATCGATTAACATAAATCACTTGAGCTCATGGTAAATATGGTGCTGATCAAGAGGGGAGACACGAAACTTAAATGAGTAAAATTAGAACATTATTCAACGATAATAGGAAAAATTGAAGAAATTAGTGAGTTTGGTTTGCCAATGTTAACACTTATGGACGTATTGCTTATTGTTTACAAAATAATCCCGTTAGTTCTTACATAAGCGTTATATTGACAGTGTGATACAGTGCTCACGCTCTGCAACCGATTTCAATAGAAATAATAGCACAATATTAGCACTTTTGCACCAAAACTAGAAAAATTAGAGGACATAAAGCAAAAATATATAAAATTGAATGCAAGGTGCGGAAATAGTACGAAATTTCAAAATTGCCGCGTATTTTAGTTAGAAAATAAACTCCACTTTACATTGATTTGCTATATACCTCAGTGGCGCTAGTATCGTGAATGGGAGAAATTGACAGCTCTTCTTCCGAAACATGATTGAATGTAACTAGACTCTACTAGAATTTGTGTCTCGCCCCTAGGTGCTGATTGATGTGGTAGATTGAATGAATGATTTTGATGATGCATTCTAATATAAGGTCACCATCGATTTAACAGAATTGTCGAGACATTTTTTCGATCTGAATTTTCGACCTAGTAATTTATGTTGAATGTATGGATAGTTTGAAATAGTCTTGTCAATCATATGAAGTCTTCGTAGCTTTTGAATGCATGACAAAAATCCGAAATTGAATAGGTAATTCTTGTGATAATAGCTTTATTTGGCTAAGAAATCATAGTTAATGAATGAGACTATTTGAATGCTTTGAGGCAAGAAGGTCATTACCATTAATATTTTCATGTTATCATTGATGAGCAGGGCAACCAAAAATATTTATTTAAATACAAAAAATTCAAATAAATATTTTAGCATTTTCTGACGGTAAATAAATATTTCGCCATTTTTGAGTTTTTCGAAAATATTCCAAGGTTTTGGCATTTTTTCGTAAATATTTTCAGTTGAATATTTTACGACTTTTATTTTTTCTAAAATTTGTGATTAGAAAATCGAACTTTATTCAAATTTTCAATACTTTTCAAAAATATGTTCGAAAAAAATTTCGTAAATTTGGCGATATTTAGCTTTATCGTAAATATTTCAACAATTTTATCGTGAATATTACGTAAATATTTCGCCGTTTTATCGTGCATAAATAAATAAATATTTCGAGTTTTTTCATAAATATTTTTGGTTGCCTTGTTGATGAGTCATCAGTATGCTCCCTAATAAATGTCTAACAAAAATATCACACCAAGAAAATCATCAAAGCAATACATTTATTTTGCGAAAAATGTGCAAAGCTCAAAATTTATTCATTTTTGTGTATGTGTGTGTGTGAAAAGTAACAAAAAATCAACACCTTAACCTTTTATAGCATGAGTTTGAGGTGCGCTAATTGTGCCTCCCAATGATTTGGCTTGCGTGATTGTCACCTCAACGGCTAGGCAAATTAAAAGACGTTTTCTTCGTTCCGTCTCGTGTGGATAGTCGAAAAATGATAAATTCACCAGAATTTTTCCCGGTTCAGTTGGTGTGCGTGTAATAATGCCCAAGTCAAAAAAACTATTCTCCACGTGATACACTCCCTGCAAGTTAATTGGCCTTTTCAATCAATGGATGGTTTATGAAATTATTTGCACGTATATTAAAACTAAAATAAATTACCGCTTTCAACGGGCAAGTTAACGGCGGCTGCAGTGTTTTAACCACCGATGACCACAATGTGTTTGGGCTATTCAGATTCTTGCACACATTCGGTGTGGCTAACGTATCTAAATCATCACATTTGAATCGGCTAAATGAACATTTTGTCAAATTCATTTTGAACTGAAGAAAAAAAGAAATAAATGGTAAAGAGTTGCCAAAACGACGTTTTGATCATTATTCGATATTAAGCCGATTCTTCCGATTGAACCGACTTCTGTTTTCAAACGGAATTCATATAATATATCTTACATAAATATGATTATCGATATCGCTTAAGATTCGAATAGTCGCGTTTAATGCATATTTCTGTCGTTCGGGCTGCGTTATATCAAAAACATCGATAACTATGGGACTGTCTTCATCGATGGGGCATTGTTTTATATTTTCCACTTTCAAATCTTTTGGACGCTGAAATGCAAAAAAAGAACAGATGATTTGATATGGAAATTTTCCATTAAAATGAAAAAAAAAAATTCGTTCAATTTGAAATAGATGTGGTATTAAATTACCAAATTCCATGCGTAATTACTCCAATTCAGCATGGATATGAAAATGGTAAAAATGAGAAGTCTTTTGCCAATGGCGATCTTTGTTTCCATTCTGTTCTGTCTGATATGTCCAATGTGACTGACACCAGGCAAATCGAAAATGGAATGGCAAACGGGTTACCATCAATTTTAATCTGTCCAATTTTTGAAATAAATAACTGTTCGCGACAATTATTCAAGGCAGCGGTCTGAAAACACGAAAATACTCACAATTACTGCTGAATTTATCAATATTTTCTCATCACGACCATCAAAATCACTGAAACCATCTTGTATTTTTGTTACAGAGGAACTGGGCGACTACAATCCGGATGTCCATGTTGGCGACTATGTAACGTCGCTGAAACTTGCACTGCGTCAAACCGATCAATTGGAACGAAAAGTCATTGAGTTGCACAAAAAACGGGAGCCCGGTCAGGATGTTCAAATTGCGATTGATGAGTTTTTGTCAATTGCACGTGGATTGGAAACGTTCGGCATTGATCCGCATCCGGTGAAAGGTAGGTGGATTCCGTACATATGAATTTCATATTATGAAATATGCATCCATACGTGTCGAGTAGGTGGTTTTGTGACTCATTTTCTTTTCTTTTCTCCCTGAAAGATCATCGTGGCACACAGATTTATCTAGGCATCAATCACACGGGAATAAGTACATTTGCATCAGGGAAACGTGTGCAACATTTTCGATGGCCCGAAGTGCACAAGCTCAATTACGAAGGCAAAATGTTCATTGCCCACCTCAGTTATACGGACCGCGAAAGTAGAGAGCCGGTGCGTCATTCGCTATAAAAATCGATGTTTAAATGCGCGTGAAGGGCACGCCCTTTACGTGCACAACACATATTACGTTTGAATAAAAGTCATTGCTCTGTGAATTAAATCGATATGAAATGATATTCTGTTTGGTTTTTCTTTGTAATTGTAGAAAAAACATACAGTCGGCTTCAAGTGTCCTAGTGGAGCCGCTTGTCGTTACGTGTGGCGATGTGCAATCGAACAAATGCTTTTCTTTACGTAAGTTTACTCGAACTTTCTTAGGAATATTTTTCTTTTTTTCCCCATTTTAAAATGTCAACAAGTTCATTAAAAAGCAATTAAGAGGTAATGGATTATCATTTCTGCAGGTTGCCAAATAGTCAGCATGCTTCAGTTATGAGTGGTGGTGGTTTTATACGTGGCACCAAATTCCGTTACACTGGCCGCACCGAGAGAGAAATTCTCACGGAAAGTTTAAACGCCTTAAGACAACAACATTTGTTAAACAATACCAGCCCGAGTAAACGGAAAGCCAACAGTGTTCCAGCTACACCATCCAGTCCTCAGGGTGATTTAGCCGAAATGCGTATGTACAATCATGATTTCATATAGAATGTTTCCTATTCATTGCCGATTAGGCTCAATTATTTGGGGATTTAATTGATTTTGGGGAAAATTTAAAGAACTTTGGTTGAAAATGAACATTGAAAGGGCATCAATGCAATGGAATGTAAAAAAAAAATGCTCATTGTTCTGCAGGTTATAGCAGTTTGCCGCGGTCAACGATGTCTGAACCGATGGGTTGTGATCGGTTTTGCCAAGATACCACTATACCATGCTTGGAAACGGTGAATGAAGAAGCCAGACGACAAACAGGTACAATGATTTACATCTTTTTGATACATGACACTCAAATAGATATTACCAAACTCACATCGACGCCATTGATTTCTCCCGTTTTTTTTCTCTCCAGACAATGGCGATCTACCTGATTATTACTTCCGCGACTCATTTGAGCATTCGTCATCCGAGAGTGGTTACACAACAAATTATGATGCAATGCGTATGGGGCCAAATCGATTAAACCAAAATCACAGTACCACCGATAATTTTACATTTCATATGCATCAACAACACAACAACAACACATCGAGCTCAACGGCGATGGCAAACCAACAGAACGCCATCAACAGCGCTAAAAATATGAAAAAGTTTTCCATTTTACATGCATTTATACCCTCATTCATATTTGTTATTGTTGTACTAGTGTTTGCGACGGTATTCATTTTAGAATCGGATTCGGACAATTTTGTAACATTTAAATCATTGCCGGAAATGATGAGCCTAAATTATCAGTACTATCAGCCGTTCAAAGATTTTCTACTACGTCGAATGGGACTGAAGAGTTGAGTTCATCGTTCTGAAAAAATCGAAATTGGGTTTTGGTTTGATTTTTCCAGATAAAATTCACTTGCCCTTTTCTTCAATCAAATTTCAACTACACTTTCCACCGACCATAAATACCAAGATTATTTCACTTCTTTGCATGATCTCAATAAAATTAGAAGTTTTTTTAGTCGTCGCTTCAATAGAATCAAAATAGCATAGAGCAAATTTATTTCAGAATTTGAGTTGATTTCCCTCATTTTTTTTCTTCACCGTTTTGATTCAAATTACATTCAATTTACCAAAATCTTTATAGAAAAACTCAAATATTTCGTCCAAAAACCGACGATGGACCGTTGACTTATGCAAATCGATAAGATTTCACGCAACTTTTGTGATTCGCCAATATGCTACAAAGAAAAAAGACAGAAAATTGAAAACACAATGACAAAATAGAGGCATCGTAAAATGTTTAACACAAACAAAAAAAAATATTTAAAGCTTTCATCGAATTACTCAACTAATCGAATAACATTTAGAGTGCTTATATACGTCCGTTAATTGCTTAAACATTAGTGGTAAGCTTGGAGAGAAGTTTTTGTAACAACATATGCCACCCATCCTAACCTAGACACATTTTTTGAACGACCATTTATGAATTTGTACAGACACCAGAGAAGCATTTTGCAAACATTGAATGCAATTCAATAGCCGATTGATTTTTCAACTCCCTTTTGTGATAAAGGAGACAACATTTTTAAGCTATAGATTACAATCACCAATCATTTTTGTTATATATTCAAGAAAAAAGGGAGTATTTGGATAAATGTACTATTGAAATTGTCAATTTTCCAACAACAAAAAAAAACAATAAACGATTTAAATATGTTTAGCTGGTTAGGTGAAGCGCATCAAATCCACTTGCAACATTTTATACTCGAATGTTTATACATTTACAGAGAGAAAAACCAACAAACTTAGATAAAAACAAAAATAATAACGTTAGCTGGTTTAGGTTTTAGCCGCAGGTTTTTATAGATGGAAAAGCAGAAGTATATAATTGAAATAGGCAAAATTCAAACATAAATTTACGATAGACAGCATAGGATATTCCTTGTCTGCGTATTTCAGTTTTTTTAGCCTTTTTGATCCTGCAATCCTCCTTTTTCCTCACCTTCTCAATTCTATCTACCTCATTTCAACATTTTAATTACTTTGCCATATTTTGTGTTATATAAACAACTTTAAAATGATTTTGCAGAAGAAACTGAATTGTAGTTAATTGAATAGCCTTAGGCTTAGTTCAAATTTATTCGCTATTTTCGGTCAAAATTTTACGTTTGGCACACGGTTTATGAAAATTAACGCTTGCGTTTCGGTCTGCGCGCGGATTTCTTAATGAATAAACAAAGTTAGAATCCCAAAGATGTCAACAGTTCAAAACATTTCAGATTCAACATTCACACATTTTCCAAACATTTCGAAACGGGTTTTTCATAAAAATGATAAACAAAAATGTGTCATAAAAATGCTTGTTTTTAGATTTCAACACATATTCGTCGACATTTTTCGAAATTTATGCAATGATACCTATGTATTCGAATAATGAGCTGATAACATGGACGTTTTACTTCACGTTCCATCCTCATAAACTGTAATTCAAATCATTATTGCAAACTCAGAATATTCATTGACAAATTATATAACAATTTAATATGCAATTTTTATATAGATTAATAATATTTTCTATATATACAAAAACAGTCTATGTAACAAAAGGATAGAACAGAAAAAAGACACTCTCAATTACGAAGAAAATGAAATTTTTGGCAGCAAAACAAGAAAAACAGCACAATTATATTACAATTAAAATTTGCAGCATCTTTGACGATCATGACAAAAGCAATTCTAACATGTAGGACATTTTAAATTCACTCAAAACTGTGAATGGTATTTAAAGCGTAAAAGGAACAGTAAGGAGGAAAAAATGATCAGCAATTGTAGTTTAGCGACAAATTTTATGGAATGAAATAAATTGCAAATGATACGAATTCTTTTTTTAATTTAAATGTTCAAAGTGTTTTATTTCTATGAATGGAATTTCCGTCTGGTTTTCTTTATCTGCATGGAATTGGTCATATGTGTATGTTTATTTCCGTATTTCATTTTTTTCTTGATAAGAAAATGCGAGAATATTTATCGCTTGTTTTGAACAGTGTTAAGAGACGGAATGGTGAGAAACGCTTTCTTTGAAATGACGAATATAATGCGATGCTAAACTTAGAGCTAAATCAATTAGATTATCGATGTGATTCCATTGGATTTTACAGGAAGACATAAAAACCATTTCACAAACAGAGTGTAAGACAATTTGTTTGCCAATTAATTTCTAATATGATTGAATGGCCAAGAACACCCAAGAAAATGGCATATTAATCAATGAGAAAGTCCCGAGTAAGTAACTCACTCATACACATAGCGATGGTGTGGTGCACCTTAAGCTATGGATATACTGAACACGAACAGCAAATTTACACGATGCAATGACCGATGAAACATTGGCTATGAGGAACAAAATATTGAATCATACCTGTCCGTCATTACGTAGCCCATGGTAATATTTTTGAGGTCAATAGCATTTGCACCGCATTGCAAATGGATGGAATTCGATTCGACTGGCAAGCCATTCCCTAATAAAAATTTCATTTCCATCGATTGCAGCACGTTCTTCAGGTCAAATTTTCTCAATCAACTGTGTGAATGCCCTCGATCTCAATTGACACCTATCAAATTGATCATCAAGGTATCGGTGAAAACTGTAAATTGGAATTGTGTATCTGATAATCTCTCCAAATCGAATCAAAGTAAAAAAAAAACTTTTCTTAAATAATGATCAACAAAACACAGAACATAATACATCATGATCCACACTCAATGCAGCTAACGGTATATTACCTTTTACTCTTGATCTCAGCCTGTAATCGAAGTAAGTAGAGATGTGGTTGGTAAGTAGGCGAGTGTCAAAAACTTATTAAAAAAATGCCACGCACCCTAACCACACTCAACGCAAATCCAATTCGTGGTACTCATGAGTGCCGTTCGAAATGATTGTAATGATTGGAACGAAATTGCGCGCATAATAATGAATACAATGGTAAGCAAAGAAATCAATTGCGTTGTTGGAGTTGGTGTTGAATCAACACTGTTTTGATTCTCCTGTGTTGATTGTACTGCGATCTCTTTCTTCACGTTTTCCATCGTCAAAAGAGTTCACCTTTCAAAATGTGTAATAGTTTTTTTTATTGAAATACTCAAAGACTATGATTCGCACGAGCTACATTATAATTTATGAGGTTAATGATTTAGAATAATTGCATTTAATTAGCGAGCGATTAAATCATTGGTTGGTAAGTAGGAAATTAGCGATTTAAAATTGTCAGATGAAGTTATCGACGGACGGCAATTTGCAGTAAATGATCTATGAAATAGAAGAAACGCTGTCGATTCTACTGCTGATTATACCCGATGGTCACATTGGTCGTTTACAAGTTCATGCAGAAAACCAGCTTAAGCCGAGAGTGTTCTTTGTTGTGTATGAAACGTACAACCATCAATCGTCATCGTCATTAGTAGTGGAATGAAATTCGCAGAGATCGAGTTCAGTGACGGGCTGTTGGATATAAAGAGCTGTGCATAAAAATCAGAATCTTAGTTCTATTCAAGCAGTGGCATCATCGACTTCGTCAAGAAGACAATTCTCTCTCGCTTCACAATTCGGTAGCATAAAACAGAAGGTGCGAAGCAAGCAAGCAAAAATAAAGAGCCATACATAAACAGATTAAAACGAAAAACAGGTTCAATAAATTCATTTGGCTCTAGTGCACTCTATACACACACTCTGTTGTGCCTTTCTTTCATTTCTGCATCTAAATCACGTATGCAGAAGCCGACCCAGTCGTTCGTGATCTTGAACTTCGGATAAACTACAAAACGCACAAGAGAAACAAAAAAAACATAACGAAAGAAATATTCCAGTTGCAAGAAGTTAAAGAACAGATGTGCGCAGCAGAGTCCAACTCGTTCCCATAAATAAAAACTTGAAATTAAAAAAAAAAAAACAGAAAAAAACCTGTTGAACATTTTATTGGTGTTTTGTTTGTTAATTAGTGATTAATTCTTTTCGTTTCATTGAAAGTAGAACACTGCAAAGAAAATGTCGAAGTTGATGCTTTTTGGATGCTCTCTTCTCTTCGTATTCGCTATTTTAGTGAATGATTGTGGTAAGTCATTCGTTTGGATTGTATTAATAGCGGCATTTCAATGAGTCGTTCTAACGCGCTATTGTTGTGAATTTATACATTTTTTATTGCTTTTGTTTTGCATACATTTGATTGATATTCATTTGGATTTGGCGGACATTCAATTTTTTTCCCAATCCTTTAATGCGTTTAAAAGAGATGATTCATCAATCAAGCTCAATGCTGATGTAATTAATTTAAGACATTACTCAGCAAATTTCATATTTTTGTGTCGTTCAAGTTCAAGACAAAAACTTTAAGCTGACCCAAGTTAATTTAGAATATACTACGATGAAGTAAGCGCATGACCAAAATGACGCGAGATTGTACGGACAAACGGACATAGCATTCAATGACTAACATTTATTGAATCAACGAGCCAATTCACCAAAATGCCAATTCGACTTTAATCTTCTCCGCTTGTTTTTGTACACTTCAATTCGATATCATATTTCATTCACACAACTTATACATACAATGTTGAGTCAGCGCGTGCGCACCCGAGAAAGATAAAATTGATAACGAGTAAAAATGTGAAATTGAGTACAGAACCAATTACTATCGTTAAAAGTCGATGCTCTTAATGTGTTTGATCGTGTGATAGCTTTTACTCGCGCTTGTCGTTTAGTGGGACAACTGACACATTATTGGTCACACAGCGCACTTTCAAGATATTGCCGAAGGTTGCTCTCGCTAGAAAATGATTTAAAAGCGTTTTACCATAATATCATGAATCAAAAAGGTTGTTCATTTAGGTTCTTTACACATGATTATGGATGTTTAACTAGAAATTGATGCTTCGCATGCGAACGTAGTGAAAGAGCCGGAAGAGAAAAAAAAAACAACAACATTTTCATTTTAGCTTTAAAAAGAAAAACTATTTTGCATTTAAGAATCTCTCTTCATGCAGAGAGGGAGATAGAGAGGGAGAGAGAGAGAGAAAAGAAATAATGGCAATTTACTTTCTATATTCTTTTAGATTCGTATCCATATCAGTTTTTGCCGATGAAAGAAGGCTATGTGCCAGTGTACATTCGCTTGGGCGAACAACCGTTGAACGATATCAACCCAGAGCTGGCCGTTGCTTTTCACGAAGTCGCCGTTAATGGACGACAATTAAAGTCGAATGATGAAGTAAGCCATAAATTATGACTCATATGACAAACAATAAACCGCACCGCTAACCGCAATTATAACAACATGAAATTCATTTTTATTTTGCTTCGTTTTCAGTTTAACGAGCCCCAAGACGTTAAAGTGCCACAATTGGAGAAAAAAGTCGACACCGACCCGAAGATAGAACACGTTGAACCACAACCGGTTGAACATAAAGTTTGATAATATTTTGCCAGAAATTCGCAATTAGCCTGTCAATTTCGTATTCTAAGTAAACAAAAAAAGAAGAAAATACAGAGTATTCATTTAGTTCCTCCATTATGATCGACGCATGTCTTACAATACACAACTTACGAAATAAACTTTAGTGATAAAAACATTTTTATAACATCGTTTCATTTCGATAAATTAGGCATTATCTCTAGATAAGCATAACAGCTTTCTTCATGGATGTTTTGTTTAACTAATGAAAGGAAATATGTTTTTTTTTTATCAGAAACAAAAAAGAGAGAAGTTAAAGAAACAAAAGGAAAAAAAAGCGAAAAGAACGAAAAATGGTCGAATTAGAATACCATTAATTTTGCACCGCCTTTATCGCACGATCGTGAGTCTCGAGTCTTAAGTAGAAAAACGTGTTTGTAATGACAACAAATGTGTTTGCACTTGGCTGATGCGAAAAACATGACTTCATAACTTTTTTCGAGTCCTTAGTCATGCGGTATTTTTTTTTCTGTTTCGTTCAGAAAGAAACGAAAATACAAAAAAAAAAGAAATTTCGAGATATTTATTATCGTTTTATATCACAATGTTAAATTGCACTATTCATAGAAATGAGGAAAAAATAACTGTGAGAATTTGCGTTGAATGGAATATTTCAAGTGATGAATGAATAATATTTTCTGGATTTCTCTATGAATAACTGCTATTTGATGCGATAAGCGGATTGCGTAAGTACAAATATGTAAAAGGTCGAATCAGCATGTAAAAACAAGTTTTGGCACGGAATTTGTTGTGCAAATATTTTCGCCGCAAAACTTTACAATATTCGTTTATTTTCCTGCATTTTATAAGCCCGGAAAAGAACGTATTAAATCAAATAAAGACCTACAAGAACAATTACTCTCATTTCAATTTGAAAGTTTCATAGCAAGCGTCAACCGAAGTAATCACTTAAGTGCTACGCCAATATCAATTGGTACACAAATTGTCTGTGTAAAATAGTATGAGTCTAACATTCCGATCACACAGCATAGATGTATATGGCGTGTGCGACGTAAACGTAAAACAATGAATTTAAATGAAAGCCGATTATTATGATTGAAATTAAAATTCGAGGTTAAAAGCGCTTTAAATCGAATGAAGATTTTTTCGGAATTAGCCAAATATCGTCAATGCTGTGATAGCAGTTTAGGGCCTATGCACAAAATAGATGATAGCGTCAATGACCCAAAAAGTCAAAATAAATGAAGAAATTAGCGAATAAAAAAGAGAGCCACACACCGACAGCAAAATTGCAGTTTTCGAATGTGTTTCAAGCAAGAAAGCATCTGAAAGTGCTAGAAAAATATAGAATAACACACATCGTATGGAATATGTTGAATGCGATTGTGTGCGTGTAGTGTCTGTATGGTGAATGTCAAGCGTCAAACACATAGATGCATGTTGAGGTATCGGTATTCATTTTCTAGCAGTTCTATTCGACGCCGACAGAGAGTGAGACGGACGGAATTCGTGCTCACTCCGTATAAACACCCATACACGTTCACGGTCACTGTGTCGCTACATCAACGGAAAATGGGTGTGTATGTATGTGCTTGTTCGTCTGAGTGTGTGTGTATTTTTATGGAGAGACACATCGTACGAAACAGTATGATAAAGCGAAAGCCGAAACACAACACAAAACCGTATGTATCCAAAGAGAGCCGCATGACATACGCGCTATATGTCTGTATTACTTCATTTATTGTTTAGATTGCTGAGCGTTAGGGAAGGCATCAGTTCAGTTTACATTGTGCGAATCAGTGTGAGAGAAAAAGTGAGAGAAAAAAGAACTACTACGCTGTTACGATGAAAAATTCATTTGATTGAATTAATTTGATTGTAATTTCAAATTCGACCAATTTGTAATTGAATGTGATTCATCAGGTGTGCCGTTGCTGTTCGAGTGAACACTGAACATTCTAATAAATTCATGACAATTGTGCTTTAGTTTGGGCATTCGTTTTAAGCGTGTTCCGTGTGTATGTGCATAAGAGCATAGAGAAAGGGTGATGTTTTTTTCTCCTCTCTAAAAAGACGATATCTGACAGTATTGTATGTAGCGTGTTTCACGGCTACTGTGGAAAGTTTCTAGAAAATTCGATTTGATCAATGAAAAATATTTGACTGCGAAGGAAATTTGTGATAAACTGATAACCTTAACTTGTTTCGACGATCCAAAAAAAAAAATGGAACACAGTCTGTTCATGTGAAATGAAAAAAAAAACAAGAGAAACATTGAAGGCGAACATTTTTTTTCATTATAGCGTTCAAATAACGCGACGTGTATTTTATTAAATATAGAAAGACGAATAGACACACAAAAAACATAGTGACAAAGTTGAAAACAAAAAAAAACTAAAATAATGTATACCATATCGCCGGCCTTCCTAACATTCGTCGGAGTAGTATTTTGCATTCTATTTCGGAATTTCGTCAATTGTCAACCAATCAAACCATATATAGCATGTTTTGATGAATCATTTCTTGACTGTATCTTCAAGTATGCCCCAATCCTTCGCGATCCGTAAGTGTATTTGTGGTTTTTTATGTGCCAATGTATATGTTCTTATTATTATT
The DNA here is from genome assembly GCF_009176505.1 of Sitodiplosis mosellana. Lineage (NCBI taxonomy): Eukaryota > Metazoa > Arthropoda > Insecta > Diptera > Cecidomyiidae > Sitodiplosis > Sitodiplosis mosellana. Next base: position 1,034,342 of record NW_022595247.1, on the reverse strand, counting down.
CACCCAAAAAGTCATTAAATTTCAAATGTGATCACCATGACAGAACATGTGTCTCATATGTGAACAACAATATTCGGTTTTCTTGTTTCGAACGAAGAGAAAAAATTCCTTGACTCATTATTTGTTTAATTTAAATTTCGAATTCGTACAACGAAGTAGAAAAAAAAATTGTTGCGAATCTCAACCACATAAAATATCCACAGTTTAAACCATAACAAAAGAGATAAAATTGCCGTTGTAATGAAATTCGGAATATTCATGAGAAGATAGAATCGATTTTGTTCTTTTGTTGCGAAGAAGAGGGGTGTGTTTTACATAATCAAACACATACGACTCAAACATATTTCTTCACACTCAAACATATTCAATTGGCTTTTGTGTTAAATCTTCATTTAATTGTTGCTCGCTCCAAAAATATGCGGCACAAAATGATAAAAATAATCGCGGTGCCTAATTCTAGAATTAGACTTGAATTTGTGCGTATATGTGTGTAAATGTGTACGTGTGCCAGTGGCCAGTGTCTCGTTAGATTAAATTGAACACTGTATCGGTTTGAATTATTATAATCACAAATTCCAGCGAAGCTGAACGCTATCATGACTATAAGTCGAATTTGACTTGATTCGCCTATTGACGTCGTCGATTTGTTATTATTATAAATGCTCTCTGATTATGTGCCATTATTACTATTAAAATAATACTGCGTCGCCCGTTCTTATCGAATGAGTCGGGAACTTGAGAAAGTAATTCGAAACTAGCTATGCACTCTGTGTGTTTTTTTTCTCTCTCTCGCATTTCACTTGTCATTTGAAGACACAAACAAAATGATTATCCAGAAATGGAACTTAAAATGGTTATCAAAGTTATATTTATTAAAAGGAAAACTTATTGTCAATTTTGCTTTCAACTCGCATACAGATATGTTCCGACATTGTGGGGCTATTCGGGACATTTGCAAACAGTATTCCATAGTATAGTTGGTCGTGTCAAATGCCCATGGCCATCCGGTGAACGAATATACATGACGTTAGACGATAATTCAACACTCACATATGACCTGTATCAACCATTGAACGAACCAAATGGTAAGTTGTCAAACCATTGACCATCAATTATTCATTGACGATGAAAAACGGAAAATCCATTAATCTCATTAATTTTAGGGTGGGAAGAAACTCTGTAGAACTTTCTGATTCATTTAATATTTACATACAAAACACATTACGAAAAATTCGGTCATGAAAGCGATGACCTTTTTTTAATGTTTGTCTTTGCTCCGTATTTTTTTCAATATCTCTCTCACATTTCCTCCCTTCCTTCCTCCCTCTTTCTCTGTCTCCTATTGTTTTGATTTCACAACAATTTAACGTTTCGAATTTAATCTACGCAGATGATGTGACGGTAGCTATATGCCCTGGAATTGGTAATTCGTCGGAAACAGTATACATACGGACGTTTGTTCATTTGGCTCAATCGATGGGATATCGATGTGCCGTACTCAATCATATTGGCGCACTGCCATCCGTTGAAGTAACGTCTAGTCGGATATTTTCATACGGTAAGTGGTGTATATGACTCGTGTTGAGTCACAACAATTGATTTTAATCGATTGGCATTCGATTTGTTGCTTCTGTTTCTCTCTCTCCCCCTCTCGCGCTTTACTTTTATTTATTTATTTTCTTTTATTTATTCGTGCATGTGATATAATTGGTTGCTTTTATTTGATAAGAAAATTCTCGCATGATTGACGATATGCACACGTTTGTGTATCAATTGCACATGATTACGAATAATAATTGTATAGAAAATTCGATTCGGTCGCCAACGACGCGAGCAATTTTAATTGAAGCAATAATTATTGCAATTATTATTTTAAAAAAATAAAACAATTGTTTGTCTTCACAATTACACACCAAAACAGGCCACACCGGAGATTATCAAGCAATGGTTAAGCATTTGGAACAAACGCATCCATCGACATACATCGTTGCGGTTGGCTTTAGTCTTGGTGGTAACATAGTCACCAAGTATATGGGCGAACAAGAAGGAACAATGCCACGAAATGTAATAGGCGGCATATCAATATGTCAAGGATATAATGCTGTCGAGTAAGTATTGACATGAATAAATACACTTCAATCGCAATGTGTTCAAAAATCAACGCCATTAGTCTAACACACGCCTAAATAAATAATGTTTCTTTCTTTTTTACAACGCATTTAAATTTACCAGAGGTACGCAGTTCCTGTTAAATTGGGAGAATTTCCGACGCTTGTATTTGTATGTGATGACGGAAAATATGAAGCAAATCATACGCAAGCATAAGCATGTTTTATTATCCGAGGATGTGAAGAAGAAGCACGGCATCAACGAATCCGATATTTCATATGCATTAACACTGCCCGCTCTGGATGAAGTTTACACACGTAAAATTCACAACTTTCCATCGGTCAACGATTTATACCAATGGAGCTCATCGCTTAATTACTTACAGTACATTAAGAAACCCATGGTGTTCATTAACTCAAAAGATGATCCGCTTATTCCAGAATCGTTGCTTGAACCCATCAAAAAGCATGCAAGTAAGTAGAAAAACAGACGAGAGAAAAGAAAAACTCGCTGAAGTTTTGCAGAAAATACTGAATAGGTCACATTAAAGGTCATTAAAATGGCACAACAATAGGTCTACCATTCACTAATTCCATTGTTTTTATTTTTTGTGTCTTTTGTCTAGGTAAACACCCCAATACTCTGTATGTTGAGGTAGCCCACGGTGGCCATTTGGGCTTCTATGAAGGTGGTCACATTTTTCCAAATCCGATCACTTGGCTAGACCGAGCTACAATTGCCATCATCGGTGGCATTGTACTATCCAACAAAAATCGATTAATGCACAAAGTTGAAATCGATTAAGGGGGGTTCGCATTCGACCACGTTCGTTTGAAACGACGCAGAGTTCTTTTTTAAAAATACAAATTATAAAATATGACATCGTTTGGATTCCAACATATTTGTCTAACACTGTCAAACCAAAATACGAGTATAAAAGCCAAATAAAAAGCCCACGCATTTTATGAACCATCATCGAACAACAGAAGAAGAAGAAAACAGATACGGAAAACATCAAAACACACATTGTTCGAGACATCTCATATTCATAAATGTGTATTCGCCGCCATTCCCATCTGTCGCTCCGTTTATTTCGTCCAACAAATTGTAATTTCCATTTGATTTTAGCGCTCAAATCTAGATGAGAGCTGCATCGTGGTTTTACTTAATGTCTTATTTTCGGTGCAAGAGATATTAAATAATGACAGCACTTATTTATTCTAAAGAAAACATCATGATACAAAAACAAACGAAAAACTATATCAAGTGATTTTTTTTGATGCGTTAAGTGAATGAATTTTAATTCGATTGATAACGAAAAAATAAAAAAATAAACATAAATTACACAAATGCTTAATTTATAAGTTTTACAGGCAGGATTGAGATTTAAGATTTAGCGTGAATATAATTTTTAATATTGATGTACGCTTACATTCGTTCGTTTTATTTGTTTTGAGTAATGAATAAAACACACACAAAAACTAAAGTGTAATTAGTTTCAAGAAGAAAAGGGGAAAAAATTGATCAACCACATTAAACCACATGACACCATCGTTGCTCCGCCTCAGTGTGTTCACATCGGACACACACATTCATCTATAATTCTATATTTAAATATATAAATAGCAGTTTACTAAGAGAGGCTCAATTTTTTTTTCCATTTTTACACAGGGATTTAGTTCTCCTTTAGATATTATTTCGTACGAATATATATATAGTTTCCTTTGGGAATGACATTCAACATCCAAACTAAATTGCTTTTTTTTTTAAAACATTCCCAACTGTACACACAAACGGAATTAAAACAAACATACACATACAGTTGCATTTAGGTAAATTTAATTGTTAAATTATTCGAAAGAAAAATAATCAAATGAAACGAAAGAAAATAAAAAAAAACAGTAAAATCAAATAGAGTATTTTTCATTGTGTTATCAAAGTGGTTTCTTCACAGTGCATGCATCGTGAGTCATATCAGCCAAGCGGTTGCGGTGAATTCGACGAACTTCGTACCCATGAGTGGTGATAACAAAAACCACACAATTTCCTAAGAAAATTCTACTATTTATTTTGATTGGCTTCATTTTTAGTCGCATTTTATTATCTGACCTTCCGATCGGTTTTGTCATCGGTCCAACTGCCGTTATTATTGTAAATCACACAAACGGCGCTTGTGATTTGTGCATCGCTTTCGCTAATCGTCTCGTTGTACGCAAATGGCAAATAAATAATAATTGCCTCGAAGTAGCTTTGAACAAATATGTATATCGCGATGAGGCACGCGCTAATCGCAAACCCATTTCTATCCCATCGTGTTCAGCAGCCAGCTGCAGTTCACAAGTTGTAAAACAGGTATGTGCAAAATTACTGGAAGTAATTAAATATCTACCCCAAGCCATGTCGGGCAATTTGATACATTGTACGAATCAGCAATTCATCTAGAAATACAAGCCTAGAAAGGGAAATATGATGTGTCGATCAGCGAATAATGGAAGAATTCCGACGAAAATAAAAGACGTTCTTTATCTTTTGACACATAATACGATTTATTTACTATTTTTATGTGAATATTTTCGATTTTTGTTGTTTTTTTGACTTAAAATGTAACTTTTTCACTGTGATTCACAATAGCGCTCACTATGTTGTTATTGTTGTTGTTGTTTCTGTTCTATTATAGGATTATTTCCATTGAATCAAAATGAGCAAAAAAAAGAAAATAACAAAAAAAATGGAACTTGAAATGATTTTTATCTGCTTTTTTAATTATTTTTTTCTCTTCTGTTAGAACTATGATTTGACTTATCCAAAAATATACACAATATTCCTTGTTGAGCGTTAAATAGAGTTTATTATAAACAGAACTGTTTGTTAACGCCACCAAAATTACAAATTGATATTTATATTTTCATATCTATTGATTGAGTCGCACGTTGAATGAGTCGAGATACAATCAAATATCAATTATACAATTGATATCACCCATAAAAAAGATGATGCATGTGGTTTCTTTTCGTTTGCTATGGATCAGTTCATTCATTGAGGACGTATCGATATAAAAACATAAAAAAATTAAATGGTAATTTTGCAGAAAAAAATAGCGAAAACTATTTCGTTTGAACGAAAAAAAAAAACATTGGCACAAATTGGATTTCTTTTTATTTCATATTTCGTTAAATTGAATTTAAAATTCTATGACAATCAATTTAAAATAATAAATCAATTATCAAAAATTCATATTGAATCAAACTGATCTATCTATTGAAATGATAAATCAGATTTGAGTGTCCCTGCTTCGAACGAGCAAGAAATAAATCATCTTTAGTTTCCAATCTGATAAAAAAAAGAGGAACTTAGTGTTTTTCGATGTATTTTTAGGGGGTAAATAGAAAATAAACGTAGGATTATACATAAATTATACTATCAAACGGGTTGAAAAGCGAAGCATATAACAACGTATAAACGGTTAGGTGTATAGTATCAGTTTTAAAAATGTGTGTTTGATGAATTTCATATTGGAAACTCTAATCTATTGAAGAATTGGTCACATTCATTTTTTTTTTTCAATTTGAAATGAGAATCAGGAAAAATCGCAGCTGTGCTTGTAGGAGGTTCCATCTTTATATTTAAAAAAAAAATCAAGATTATTTTTGCTTGTTGATTTCCGAATCGAGATAAGGTTGAATCGAACGTTACATCATTTTTTTTTCGTTCATTTATTTTTCAAGCTAGAAAAACAACCGAATGCAATTGTGTAAGAGTCTTTGTTTTTTCTTTTCTTTTGTCAACTATCGAATAAAAAAAAAATAATTTTGATCTTCGGAAATGTTGTCGCAATTCTTATCGCCTAAAAAAATTTCATTGTGTGATCACGTTACTAAAATGATGTATAGTGTGGAGTTTTTTTTCTTTCTCTTTCTGAATCAATTTCTTCTTCGCCAAATGTGTTTGTTTCAGCCTTCGCATCTTAATTATTCTTTTGTTTAACCAGCCTGCATTCTCCATTCATAAATTTATGTTCGCCTACGAGTGTCAATAAGTTAAAAAAAGTTGGTTGTTGATATTCACATTCACGCGCATTTTGTGTATCTGTGTGTATGTTGTTGTTGTTTTTGTTGTTGCATTTTTCTTTTATTCTTTTTTCATAAATTTTGCTTTCTCCTAATTCATCCACAGCATGAAATGCATGCGGAACCTATATGGAAACTAATATAAATTCTTTTTCGTTATTTCCTTTTCAAGTTTAAATTCATCGTAAATCAGGATAGTATACAAACTAGAATTTTATCATCAATAATTTTCGTTTCCGTTTTTATGCTAATTTCATATGCTTCTTCTGCTGTTTCCATTCGATTCCTTGAACAATTCTCTTATCAAAGTGTGTGTATATTTCGGATAATTTTTCGGTTTACATGTAATCAACATACAAATAAAAATGACATATTTGGTCTAAAAAACGAACTTTAAACGGGCAATGGCATTCTGATTTGATCTGAAGATATGGTAGCTCATTTCTCTTCATCTCTCTAAATGATTTTTTCTATTGTAGTTGCTTGTTATATGTAGAAAATCGAATACATAATTATTATGTTGTTGTTGTTTGTTTTTTTTTGTTCTTACTTTGTAATAGTTATATATGTACGTGTTTAGTTTTTAGTTTGCCTTACGAATTAAATACATATCTTGATTAGATTTATTGTAGATTTTGCTTTTCTTTTCATGTTTTTTCTCTTCACTTGTCTCGATTTTGGTTACAACCACAAAAAGCAGCTAAATCACGTTGCATACCGCTTAGTCCATAATCTAGCGATTCGGTCGTGTTCTTCCCTATTTTGCAAATATTGTGTGGCAATGCTTCCAACAAGTGGATCGGCTAGAAGGAGAATAGAAAAACGGAGGAAAAGAAATCAGGAATTCGTTTAAGAGATGGATGTTTTGGTTTAAAAAATCAAAAAAAGTTGTAATTATCATTTTGATGTTTATCAACAAGAATACGATTAAGAAGAGCATAAGATGGCAATAGATAAAAATTGAATTTGGAACGAGTCAACTCGACCCGTTCATGTAAAAAATTGTAAAGATGGAATTTGTTATTTAAATTGGTCGAACAAATTAAACGATAAAATTTTTTTGGACATGATAACTTTGGAGATAATCGCTGATTATTAATCGGACACTCTTTAGTGAAGAATCTGAACTTACCAGGATTGCAGTCGGTCAAAAGTGAGCAAATGGATAGTAATACTTTTGAAATGGTCAGTGCCGGTGACCAATTGTCTTTCAAAATATCCAAACAGATAACGCCCTGACTATTTATGTTACAGTGATATATTCTCGTCCGGAAGGTGACCTATTGAATGAATGTATTTTAATTAAAATCATGCCTTGTTGTTCGAACGCTAATTTTTGTTTGCGTTCAGTTGTAATATATTTTCATCACCTAAGTTGAGATGTAATTTCATTGATTTTTAGAATATTTTTTTGAATAAAAAAAAAATGCAGTTTACATGTAAGTTACTGTCATTACAATGAGAACAGCCCACTAGTTACACTAGCGGCACCATACCTTTGGTGGTTTGAATGGGTATTCCGGTGAGAAGTGTATGTCTAGGAAAAATACACCACCTTCATACACGGAGCCTGGTGGACCCAGAATTGTTGAGACCCATTCGTACAAATTATCACCTTTTGGACCGGCTGAACAGTTTGGTGGTGGATCAAGTGTGATTTCGGCCAATTCCTTTTGTATGCGCTTCGCAGACGTGCCCAATGCCTTGGAAATCTTTGGATTTGGTTTTGGATCTTTTGTTTCTGGCTTTGTTTCTTGCGGTCCCGAATTCACCGCCGATGCACTGCCATTGCTGCTGCTGTTGTTACCATTGTTGCCGTTGCCATTGCCACGGCCGCGACCACTTCCACTGCTCGAACCTGCGCTCGATGACATCTCTCGCTCGTCTTCACTGCACCCACCAACGAAAAATAAATGCGAAAACACACACCGTTCTACTCTGGCCTGTTTATCTTTCCGCACCGCTGCTACACACAATTCACTCTTCCAGATTAGACTGTTTTACCATTTGGTCAATCCAAACAAATGTCGAACGAACATGAAAAGAACAAAAAAACGAGGAAAAAAACGATTTATTAATCAAAGACAAAATCTGATGCCATTCACTGTTATATCAATAAAACAAAGTGAACGGGATTTTTCTTTCTCATTTATGCTACACATTTGCACGAAACAGGCTTTTCGAATGTATTCTCCAGAAATCAACACATTCCTTTTCACGCAATTCAAACTTATTCCTCTATAAATACACAAAACGTTGTGATTATTTCCAATTTCCAAAGCAATTCCGAAATATTTCACTGTCAATTCATCATTCCTTTGTCTATGCTGCTGTCGTCTCTGAATACAAAATTAACAACACCGAACTTGCAAATAAAAATGCTTGGAACAATTTTCAATTTTTGTCGTATAAAATTCTAAAATGCGTGAATTTTTTAGCTGTTCATCCGATCTATATAGTCACAAAATTTGTTGCGGATATATGGTGCAATACAAAGAAAAAATGTTCGCAAAAAAACACTCTCATGAAGACGGCCATTTTGAGACATTGCCGAAACAAAAACCGATATTATATTAATCATCCGTTGCTTAGTCGGCTTTGCATTTCAAACGATTTCGTTGTTTTTTTTTCTCAACAAATGCACACTGCTCAAAATCATTAAATCAATCGAATTAAAACCGTAATCTGAGATAATTGTCGCGAATTCGGAAAAAAATTACCGAACAAAAAAAAGTCGCTTATATTCTTGTGTACTTACACAGCACAGAGAGACGATTCTATATGCACACATACAGGTTATAACCTTTAGCTTTGTTAGAGCATTTGTGAAAAATTTTCGGTCTTAATTCAATAGTCAAGTTAATCGTTTATGTTTACCTCAATTGTTTTCCGCTCTGTCCAATGGATTATTCGATAAATCGATGACGGTTTTCTTACAATTTGGATGGAACAAATCTATAAAAAATAATTTTTTCTTCTTTCTTACTAGCTGTCTCTTGTGCACACACGCACTACCTTTGCTTCGCTATTTTCTTCTCTGAAATGAACAGCAAACCGTGTGTATCGTTTACAAAGCAATCTACTCCGAACAAGCACACAAAACGAACAAGAGACAGTCACACAAACACACATATACATGCACACACGAAGAGCGATGCATACACAGACGCACATACACATTTCAACACGGTGTGAATTCGAATTGAACGCCTTCAGACATACAGTGTATACAGAAAATACTGTGGCAATCGTACGCATACAACACAACACAACGATTGACAGAATCGCTGAGGCAATACCAATGTGTACATGCATGAAACGGCGTTGTGTTTATTATGCCGATGACTTGGTTTACATCGAATATGGCTTTTTTTGGTTGTATAGTCACGCATATTTCTTTGTTTTCATCCAAAAAAAAATACCGTTCTCATTAGATCACGGCGATTTCGCGTCAAATTTAATTTAATTTTTCTTCAGACGCAGTTTTGTCCTCTGCACTGTTTCTCTGACGAATTTTGTTATCATAATTTGAATAACATATTTAATCAGCAAGCAATTGATAAACTTTAACGTTGATTTCTTCAAAAATAAGGGAATACTGGACGATTCCAAAGTACTCATCTTAATAATACCAAATAAACAAATTATGGCGAGGATTTTCATGGGGTTTTTATTTAAGAAAAAAAGTTTGTTTTTGTAACGAACTGTCTATTTTAATACAAAATATTTAAATGGATTTCTTCGATTTAAAAATGCGCACGGAATTATCCGCACCACCCGATACCATGTATTTTGGATTCGACCAATCGCAATCGTGTACTTTATCTTCATGCCCAAGTAAATCGAATAATGGGGCCTTTGAACTTCGCATATCCCAGAGTTTTACGCAATTATCGTATGATCCAGAAATGAACAAATGCTCTTCGGTGGTGGACCAAAACACTGATTGCACCCACTGTGTGTGGCCAGAGTATGTGTTTTTCACGATTGTTCCAGCTGAAAAGTAAGGAGATGCTTCTTGTTAATACATTTTTCTTTGAATAAAAAAACAAATTAAATAATTCGCACTACGAATAAAAATGGAATTTCCGAATTTTCTTTTCAATTTTGGTTGATGAAAAATGAGTAAAACAAGGCAAGTTTACTCACAATTACTTCTCAAATCGTACAAACGAACACTTTTGTCGGCCGAACAAGTGATAACTAGCCCATTGAGTTTAGAGTGGCTCACATCGAAAATGGGTTTATTGCCATTGATTTCTGACTTAATTCCGCCTTGTGCCAAGTCCCACACACGCAGCGTGTGATCCCATGAACCGGTCAAAACCGAATCTTCCGTGATCCATTGAATGCCCGAAATTGCTTCACGATGACCCGACAATGTTGAGATTGGTGTGCGTGTTTGTTCACCCTTTAGTCTTTTGCTAGCCACTTCTTCATCGCCTTCGTTGTGTAATTCGCATGACCAAATTTTTAACATTGTATCCCAGCTGCCAGATGCTAACAATTTAGCCGATGGACTGGTCGCAATTGAGTCAACACCACGTTCATGACCTTTGCACACGTAGATACAGTCGACGGCATTGGTTTCAATATTCCATTCCCAAATCATAACTGTTTGATCCTGTGAGGCTGATGCAAACACTCCCACCTTATCACTCACCGAAATCCATGTCACTGCTTTTATTGGCGCCGAGTGACCCGGTATGGTTAGCAAATGTTTACCATTTACAAGCCAAACATTTACTGTATTGTCATAACATCCGGTCAAAATCCTGAGAACAATGAATCAAATTGAAAAAAATGTTGCGAAAAAGTCAAATTTTCATGCATTAAATGTGCATTTTCTTTGCTGAAATCTCACCATTTGCCATAAGTTTCAACCGCTGACACCCAGTCGTCGTGAAGCAAACAATTTTGTGGCTCTGGCACTGGGAAACGTTCGATATATTCAATTTCAATGACATCTTCGAATGATATGGATCGTTCTTTCAAGTGAAAATTCAGGCGTGATCTGCGAACGTTTGAAAAATTGTACATTTAAAAAAAAAGTCAACATTCTGGTTGAAAATCAAACTTACCGCAAAAATTCATTCAAAACGATGAATTCGAAATCGATGGGTTTTGAACGCTTGGCATCGCCACTTTCTTGCAACAAAGCATTCACAAATGTGTTGAGTTCCTCTTGTGTGACGTTAGCACCAATCGAATATGGAATATCTGGCACTGCATATCTAGAGAAGAATGGTTAAAAACACCTTTGAATCCGCTAATACCTACTAAATTGTGGATATGTTTTTGAACATAACCCCACATGGTTTTGTTATTTAGAAGAAATGAACACGCATTTTATCAACTTACTGCTCTTGTTTGGTGACTAAATGAATTTGCACCTGTCCTTCACCGGTCTCAATTTCCATTTTTCGGCTTTCCTGATTTTTAATATCTTTTTAAAAAAAAAAATATTAATAAGCTCAGATCCGTTTGGGTTGTGTGTTTTCACGAATCGTGACAATCAAACAAATACACGTTTCTGCGCAAAGCCATGCCATTCGACCATTTGACAGATGTCAAAATTCGCCGCAAACCAACACATTGATACAGCAGCGTGCGTTCACTAACACACTCACACCAAATTGTGTCATCCATGATTGTTTCCACACAAAAGGCGCTCAATTCAACCATTTCAAATGCTAAATCTAACGTATTTTCAAAACAATCAACACCATTTCCATTCAGTAATAGGGGCAATTTATTTTTGAAAACATTTTCGATAAATTTATTTATATTTTACATGATTTTTTCTATATAAATAGAAGTGAATAATGATGATCTCCATTGAACGATCCAACGAACCGATTTATTTATTGTCAATTTCTTCTTCGCTTTCTTCTTCGTCATCAGTTACGGTTTGACCCAATTTTATGAGCCGGTGTCGATATTTCTTGATTTTATTCTCCTGCAGATAGAAAAGAGATGAAGGGAAATTCTTAAAACGCACATCAATGGAAATTATTAATTGATTTTGAAGATAAGAAGGGGAGAAAAGTCGTTTTGCCACAGGCTGAACCAATGAAATGACGGACTGGTTTTGTGTATTTTTCAAATGAAGCGTAAATATACCTTGAAATTGCCCGAAACAAAGCTACGCTTGAAAGAGAAATACTGTAGTATTTACAGAACATGTTCAGCCCGCGGTTTGGTGTTACAATTAATACCAAATCGGATTCGGTTCAAAGAACCAATATGTATCAAGACGAAAATTCCCGTGTTTTTCATTCAAATCTGATTTTGTTTGGTTTTCCACAAAAATTAATTGTTACAAAAAAAAAAATCTTCAATCCTCCACATAAAAAGAAATATACCAACCTGATCGGTAAGCAATTCCAATAAATCCTCTTGATCTTTTCTCAATTTTCCGATTTCCGTTAAGCTCAAACTCTGTTCGGTCATTTCGAGCGCATCATTCAATTTGGCATTTAACGAGTCGACTTCGTCTCCAAGGCGACGATTTTCCGATCGATAAAAGTCCGCCTCCGTGGCCGAGCTGACGAGATTATTGTTATTATTTGTCGATTGGCCATTTTGTGTGGCCGTGCTATGACCATTGGTAGCTGCTGCCAATTGTGCTTTCAGCTACAAAATATACGAATGTAAAACAACATGTTTTGTATAAATGTATAAATACTATACCAAAATGTTTTGGTCGAATAATTGCGCGTTTGTCTGTTGCATTTCGGCCATTTGTTTCTTCAGACTCTTGATTTCCTCCTCCGAATTCTTGGCGGCAATTTGCAGATTCTGTAATTTATAATCTTGATCACGAATGATGTCTTTGTATTGACTGATGACACCGGATGCATTTTGATGCTCGGGCGAGCTGGACACATTTTCAAAGTCGGTAAAGTTTTTCACGATGATTCCTAAGAATAAAAATGAGCAAATTTTAGTCTTTTTACCGAATATCAACGTATTAAAGTGGCCATGAATGGCAATTTACCTTCAATATTCTTAATTAATTTGCAAAATTCATAGTCTAAAAGTAGATCGCTGGCGGATTTGGTTCGAATCTGTGGTACTTTAGCGGCCCGACTGTATGCCTCATGTTTGGTCACCTCGCCCAATTTCTTCGTGAATGTTTCCAGTCCGATTCGCTTCTGTACCAATTGGCATAAATCTTCTCGTCGATTGTTTTGCACGGAATTGTCGTTGAATTGAATGCTGATGCCCATGAGAAAGGCGCACAGACTCTGCACCAAATACTCGTTGTCGTCATGTTCATTGGCACTGATTTGTGAAATGAGATATGCGGTTGTGTTTGGTGTGGTGAGAAATGCTTTGACAGCGGCTGGACAGTCGTGCAACCATGTGCACAGCAACATTAGAATGCCGAGTTTCGATTGAAGCTTATAGTTGCCCATCTGTAGCAGTGTTGTGCATTGTTGGAGTAATGAAATGGGTTCGCTACCAGGTGATGTTGCCAATAGAACTCGGAGTAATTGTTGTTTCTGCGTATTGTTGCCGATGAGTGCATGCGTGAGTGAAACCAATGAGAACCAATTCGACAATGCATCCGAACTGAAAAGACCGCCGCATAGAAGCTGACCGGCTGTCAATGTGGATACGCTTGCTGTTGACGGCAAAAGTGTTTGCACTAATTTAATTTGGCCGATTTCATTGTGATAGAGGAAATTCTGGAAGCAATAGAGTACGGCAGTACGTAGGCTCAACGGTTGTTTATCGTTCACCATTGACATAAGAAGAACGACGATGGCTGGTTGTGGTGGATTACTTGGTGCCAAAATCGAATTAAAATATTCCTGATTTTCATTGTCACCGCGAATGACTTCGGCCACTGTGTTAATTGTTTCGGTCAAAATGTCCGATGGCACACCGCTGCCCATCAGAATTTTGCACAATGTTTCTAATAAACCACAATTTCGCATGGTTTTCTGACACGATGTTACGATAATCTGTGAATTAATTGGGCTAACTAAAGCACGTACAATCTGTAACATGCAATGCATGTTTGATACTTTCTGTGGTGTCCAACCCGATTCGTCCAATTCCGGTGGAAGCACTAACATCGGAGCCAAACGTTGAATGTATGAACCCTCTTTGAAAAACTGTTGATTACTCGAATTATTCTTCAGCAAATTGATCATTAAAATGAGGCAATCTTCAACGACAATCCCACCATCGGAAAAACCTTCGTCTCGTATCACATCGAACAATCGATCAAACGCATTTTCAAATGCCACAATTTTCTGTATATTCGCATTGCCTTTGATCAATTCAATCAGCAATAGCAGGGCATCATTTCGAATTACTTCACGACTATCTACCAGTAAATCCTAAGAACACAAATCAATGAATCAAATTAGACAAAAATGTTGTTGAAAAAGACGAATGTTTGTGAATTGTCTTTGCTAATATCTTACCATTAATTTGGAGACGGCCATTGGGCTGACCAATATGATTTCTTGGATATCCTTATGACGATTGGCTAACAGTGATGTGAGTAGTTTTATCGACGGCCATCTCACTTTGAAGTCGATTTCTTCCAGAAAACTTAATACTGTCGTCACATTCTCGGTGGATTTGATAAACATTTCGGTAAATTGTTCGCCTATGTTCGTCGATACGGTGGGATTGTCCATTTCCTCTTCGAATTGCTCTTGTGATGTGATATTGCATAATGTATCCAAGGCATAGCCAACGATTTCACAGTCGCTGCGATCCATTTCAAGGATTTGCACCAGAGCTGACATTCCTTGGGCACCGACCTCGACACGGTATTTGCGCGACAACGATTTCAAAGCACGGCACGCATCACGCCGATCTTCGAGCAACGTTGACGTCGATACACGGTCTACCAATCGTTCGACCTATTCAAAACGGAGAAGAGAATAAGAATAAAAAAGATATGAATAGAGAGAAGGAACTGTGATTGGTTTTGAATGAATGGTAAAAATTTTGAAGGAGAAGAAATAAAATGGAATTTATCGCTTTTGAAGCGTATGGTGTTAATATAACGGAACGTGTTAATTAGATTTCAAAGAAGTTTTCAAATTCAAATGAAACATGTAAACAAGAAGACAATGTCAAAATGTACAGAAAAAGCAACAACAACGAAAAACGTGTTATTTTGTCAAATGGTCTATAGTTTCGTTGTCGTCCCGACCGATTATAAATGTCGTTTTTCTATTCTCTAGAATATACCTTTTCATTCTCATTTGCTCAGTACATAAAAAAGCGAACGTTCATTTGTGTCCGCTTCAAAAATTCATGCACTGTCATTTTATTCGAGCTCATAACCGAGCACATCTTCCAAGCTATAACCGAACATTTTAAAGTCAACGGCATACAATTTGTACAGACTTTTGGTGACGCTGACCGGAATTCGATTGAAGTATTCACGCAACAATTCGCCAGTGCCCGATGTACGTTGACTCGTCGGAAAGGTGATGTTAACGCCGGCCAAATGAAGTGCAAGTGCCGAATCATCGATGAGTGTCTCGTACTTTCCAATCACATTATATTTTATCGCACAAGGATGGCATAATTTATTTATAGGCTCCCAATGCTCGTTAAACGAATTGAACGATTGATTCGCTTGATTGTTCATACTCAGTTCAGGTGTTAACAAATACATAATGAATTCATTGAATGTAACGTCATGGCCTCGATTCAACGAATCGGTTTCTGCATTTAGTCGAAATGATTTAATTATTTGCCTGCCAATACGTTCTTGAAAGTATCGAGCACTTGGCATATTTCCTTCCAATTTATTGCGATAGGCTGACAACAAACGCTCGAATGGATGGCGAACGATGATGAAACGCGTGTATTGTGTTAAAACGGTTTCACGTTCGTCGGGTGTTAAGCCATTGAATTTGCGAAACATCCCGGCTGAGTGGGCCAAGGCTGCCGGGATTTTCAGTGGGTCGTTGCCATTTTTCCATTGGTCTGTCATCATCATTAGAACTCGTTTCCAGTTGGTGCATGCCACTTTCGGCACATAGCAATAGAGAAATTTATGTTTGTCATCAATTATCATGTGATCGAGTTGATCGTCTGGTATTTCTGCTATGTCTTTGACAATCCCATTAAATTGCAAATTGGCACACACTTTCTGCACTTGCTCCTGACGCAATAGATTATTCGTTTGGGTCAATTCAAACCCGTGACTATTCACACGGATGTTATGATTGTTCACATTTTCGACTATCGATGCATACAACAACAACGACGATGACGGCGGCGGCGACAGCAGCGGCCCCACAATCAACACAATTAAAATTATGCATAATGAATTCGGCACACGAAATGTGGAATTCAACAAAGCTGTCACTATTTTCAATTCATCGTACGCCAACATTTTCATTGCGAATTTCTCGAATTCAGTAGCTCACATACACACACTCACAGCACTTTCTGAAAATTTGATTGATTTGACGTTGGCTTTGATATCGTTCGTTTGATGATTAATTAGATGGTTGAAATTCGATTTAATTAACATTCCAAATAACGTGGAATTTTTCGAGTTTTTTACTACTTTTTTTTTTCTTGAATGGATTTTTATAAAAATAATATCTTTTTAATGGAATATTTTTTTTCCTTTTTTTCCGGATGCTTTGTAGGCATTTGTGCCACGACTGCTGCAAAACGCATATATCACACTGCTCACGATTTATTAACTCAACTAATTGGTCTCCGTCTTATTCTCATATTCTCCAATAATCTTAATCAAATATATACACGTTCAATTGGTGAGCCTGGGCTTAGACAACTGTCTATCAGTTCAAGGCAATCGAGTATATTTAATAACGTTTCTAAGCACGATTCATTAAAATAGCATTCATTCTATCTCACTCATTTCAGTTTTTTTTTGCATGCAATTCATGTTCGTTGCTATTTTTGTTGTTGTTCATGTAGTTTTGAATAGAACTGTCAGTTGTCTGCTTCTAGAATATTAAGTGTGTATTTTATCGTTTTTCGAATATTTTGACACTTGACTTGCACATTCGACCGGTTTTTCTTTTCTCGGTTATGTTTGCGTGAGTCTCGTTGAATTTATTCCGATTTTTCGTTTTATTTTTGTTTATTTTTTAGTTGATTTCGTTGGGTTCGGCGATCGATTTTGATTTTTTTCACAAAATTCAATACGGTTTTGTTGCGTACACCACAGTCACGTAGTGGTATCTCATCATCTGCAAGCACAGCGGTGTCATGTTGCAGATAATATGTTCGCCAGATGTATTTCCATGAGATGTTTGGAATGGTTTCATTGGAATTTCTTCGCTCCGATTGCTTTGCACCATTCGTTTCGGCAGTTTCCGTTGTGCGTTGTTGTTGTTGTTGTTGCCGATTTCGAAGGGCTGTGAATGTGCGTCGAATGGCCGCTTTTAAATCGCGTACACGGCTATTTTTTGGCACAATGACCTTAAGCTGCTGGTATGGCTCACGTGTCACATACACTTTTATCGATTCACCATTCACGATTGCAATTTCGGCTGCAATTTCTTCGGGCGTTACATCATAACTTAAATCACGTAATGCAGGTGTTTTAGCCAATAGACTTTTTAAACGTTCTCTCGTTTCGTTGCGTAAACGCTGATGATTTTTTGAGAGTTCAGAACTTGCTTCAAAGTCCGACACCACATCCACACTATTCATGTTTCGATCGAACACTGAATCGGAAACGCACCGCCGATGAAAATGAAAGAATGAACGAAACAAAAAACAAATTATACTTTGAGAAAACTTGTTGTAGTTGTGGTTGTGGTTCCGTTGACAAAAATTCCACGTATAAATGAAAGAAGTGTAGAGAGAGAGAGAGAAATCACACGTCGTCTGACATCTTTAGTATTTGCTATCTCTTCTGTTCACATTTTCTTCATACACGGTCCACGGTAGAGTTCTGTGCTATGTTGCCATCCAGTGAGTGACTGACTGATTTTTGTTATTTCTTCTTTGACTCGGCTTTTGTATTCTCCCCTTCCAATCACAACTGTATTCCAGTACATACGCTTGGTGTTGTGCGTTTTTTTTCTTCTCCTCTCTTTTCTCTTGCAACACACCGTACTTAAGTTTCACTGTTAGCTATGTGCTATTTTTTACAGATGAGCTTGCATTTTATTTTCTCTTTATAATAATTGAACATCAATTGAAATATTCACGTTGATTTCAATGCGTACGATGAAAATGAGCGCCACAAATGAATGAACGAATGAGAAAATAATGATAAAATGGCAAAAATATGGTGGATTGACACTAAAGACCATTCATAATGACTATGCAACACAAAATATTATTATTTATTTTTCTGTTTGCTTTCGCTTAACATATAGAGAGAGAAATTTAGAGGGTATTTACTGTTTCAGCGCCACTTGGCTGGGTACCGGGCTCTGGTGAGCCTAAAACACTTTTTAATCCACTTTTGAAAAAATCCATTTCGTTTTTATGTGTTTTGATGACGATTTCTTTCCTCTTTTTAGCCTTAGCCACTAATTGTGTGTCTGTGTCTTTCACTCTCGCTCAATGCCCAAAATGCAAAACAGAAATAATCAATCGTCCTCACGCCAACCGGGCTAATTCAACAATCTGCTGCTATTTGCCGATTCAATATCGTTTTCGAGTGTTTGTTGTCACCTATTTTTACAACTTATACAAAACTAAATGCGTTCGCCGAACAAAAAACATAGATTGACCAAAATTAAAGCGATTCTGATACTCGAATCGAATACCAAAACATAATCGTATTGAACACGTCATATCGTCATTTGGTCACAGTGAAATTCATTCGCTTGACAGTTCAATTTTCTTTCGAAGTATTGAGATGTTTGAGTTGTCGTTGCGCTTGTGCGAGTCAGCTGTCACTGTCACTTATCGAGTGCAGTACTAGATTTTTATTTGTCTTAAAGCCACATACTCACCGTTGCCAAATCTCATATTCTCCGTTCGATTGCGGGGAAGAAGTCACATCACGAAGGATGATCGGCAGGAATTTGGATTTTTATTTGAAAAAAAAATCAAAACAATTCACTACATCAACTAAAATAATCGTGATATTTGTTAAAGATCAACAAAGGTTCTCACGAAAGAGTGTGTTTGTAATCTGGTGCTACATATTTGCTGTTCATACTAATTTTGCAAAAAAAATGGCAAATTTGGTGTGATTGCCATGAAATCGGTTCAGTGTTTCATATGAGCACTGTCCATCTAATTTATTATTCAACTTACTTTCTATTATGGACAATCAGTGGGTTTGGAACTCCATATCCATACGAAAAGTTAAAAGCAAACATGTATAATAAAATAAATGAGCTCATATGACGGAGGCTATGAACTGAAAGATTCTCGTATAAAACGCAGAAAATAAAAACGCAGAAACGCCAAAACGCAGAAAAAAAAACGCAGAAAAAAAACGCAGAAAGACAAAACGCAGAAAAAAAACGCAGAAAAAAAAACGCAGAAAGACAAAACGCAGAAAAAAAACACAGAAAAAAAAACGCAGAAAGACAAAACGCAGAAAAAAAAACGCAGAAAAAAAACGCAGAAAAGACAAAACACAGAAAAAAAAACACAGAAAAGACAAAACACAGAAAAATGAAAAATTTGATTTTTGACTAAAATATTGGGTAAATGAGGGTTCTTTTGGGTTATTTTTCCAAAATAATGGCATTTTATCTTGGCCAAAACCTCAAATAGTGTATTTTTCTGGTACCTCACATACATTACATTTACACTAGCATTTAGAACAACAACAAAGAGAGAGAAAGAAAATAAAAGGACAAAAACTTCATATAAATAAAAGGAGTTCATGCTGCGCATCGCAAAAAACTATTTCAGTGTGTGATATGAATGAATTTTGGCAAATACAGTTGCAGTGTGAATGGTTTTCGCGAAATACGGCATTACTTTGTGTGTGTTGCTGACTGTATTTTTTATGTTCGAAACAACAGCATTTGATGCCGTCGCTTTCATTCTTATGCAGTTTCATTTGCATTGCCGGCGATTTTGAGGCATAAATAAAAAAAAAAAGCATATAAGCATTTAGTTTCATCATTCTAACATTCTATTCGTTTCGAATTTGGATCTCATTTGCACTTTGTTATGGATTGTTCTTCATGAATTGATAAAGCAAAAAAAAAAACTCACAAATGTCCAAAAGGGAAAAAAATTTCATTGTAGCGTGAGAGCGATAATTTCCAAGCAATTGCTCGGCTGGCAGAAACTTCAGTTAGTATCATTTTCTTCATATTCAATATATTTCCAGTGTGTCAATCAATATGACTGGACATTTATTATGTGAATACTGTTCGAAAAAAGAAACATAAACAACCACGAATAAACCACTGCCGTTACATGCCTTGTGCGTGATACGTTTTAAGTAGTGACTATAAATTAGGTGGTCGTTCGACGGCTGGTTATTATGGACAGGACGAAGCGCATTTAGGAATTCTCGTTGAAATGGCATTGCCTTCTATTAAAGCTTAATTCGGCAGTACTGAGAACATTGTTTCGTCCATGACAATTCTCCTATGCATACTGACAGAAGAGTGCGTGAATTTTCGGGATAAATCGATGTGCCCGGGCTTGAACTTGAATGAAAATGAGCACAAGATACAGATATATTATGAATAATGGTTTTTGTCCTTTTATTTTCTTTCTCTCTCTTTGTTGTTGTTCTAAATGCTAGTGTAAATGTAATGTATGTGAGGTACCAGAAAAATACACTATTCGAGGTTTTGGCCAAGATAAAATGCCATTATTTTGGAAAAATAACCCAAAAGAACCCTCATTTACCCAATATTTTAGTCAAAAATCAAATTTTTCATTTTTCTGTGTTTTGTCTTTTCTGCGTTTTTTTTTCTGTGTTTTTTTTTCTGCGCTTTGTCTTTCTGCGTTTTTTTCTGCGTTTTTTTCTGCGTTTTTTTTTTCTGTGTTTTTTTTTCTGCGTTTTGTCTTTCTGCGTTTTTTTTTCTGCGTTTTGGCGTTTCTGCGTTTTTATTTTCTGCGTTTTATCCGGATACCGAACTGAAACGCAGATTGTCCTATACCTCAATCAGAATTTGAGCATGGAAGCCACAGCAGAAATTAATATCGATCTCCAGAAAATCAACTCCAAAAAGGAAGACTTTGACTTTAATTTCACCAAGCTTAAGGAATTGTGGAAAATGGTGAGGCATAACTTGTTCAAAATGGATAATTGAAGCAAAATTCAAACTGTGTTAAGTAGCAAAGCCACAACAGTAGCAATACAAGTGAATCTAGTAGACCTTCGACGTGACTACGACACATTGTACACTATTTTGTTTGTCAACATTGATAAAAACTACGATTGAACATGTATACATTTCTTTGGTGTATTATAATACACCAAAGAAATTCCAATTCTCAATCAATATTTTATGATAATTACCGTCAGAATATTAGATTGATTTTCTCTTCAATGACTTTCGATATTCCATCAACTAAAATGTATTCCAGTCATTGGGACATTTTCAATTTTGTAAAATGATTTGAAATATAAAAAAATTACCTACACAGTAAACACGATTGTTCTAACTTTTAGAACCGCAATATGAAATTTGGCACTAAAATCCATTTAAGTACCATTTGTACTAGAAAAAGTTCAAAATGTACTAAATCACAAATCAAAGCTTCATGTATTTATTATAGAACTTTTGAACTTTTTCTAGAGCAAATGGTACTAAAACCAAATTAAGTGTCAAATCTCAACATTGCTAGAATCAATACTGTGTATATTATCAAATGAAAGAATTTTGGTTTCAACTTTGTATAACTGAGCAAAAACACGAAAATCGGGAATGGTTAGAAATTTTTTTTTATTCAAATATCGCGGTACTGTGGTCTTTTTTCTTTAAAAGTGATCCTAAAGTATCGGCCAATACCATTTTCA
This sequence comes from Sitodiplosis mosellana, assembly GCF_009176505.1. Taxonomy (NCBI): domain Eukaryota; kingdom Metazoa; phylum Arthropoda; class Insecta; order Diptera; family Cecidomyiidae; genus Sitodiplosis; species Sitodiplosis mosellana. The sequence continues at coordinate 1,012,238 of NW_022595247.1, read as the reverse complement.
TATGAATGTAGGCGTTTATAGTGGCCCATTTCAACGTAGTTGTGCTTGTGCCTCGTTTTGTGTCAAAATGAGCGAAAATACACAACCTAACAAAAAGTCAATTTAAATATATAATTTTCGTTATCATTGCTATTATTCACACTCAATATTATAGCGACATCTATTATTAAAATAGCTTGTAGTAAATGCATTTATAGCATTTCCCTGTAGTCGCGATGTTTCCTATTAAATTCCCTTGTAGTACTGACACATTCATGTTTGACACTTGTTAACTACATACCACAGGGGAATTTAATAGGTAACATCGAAACTACAGTGAAATGCTATGAATGCGTTTACTACAAGCTATTTTAATAATAGATGTCGCTATAATATTGAGTGTGTTCAATTTTATTTATTAGATTACGATGTAATCGTGCTATTTTGGCCAATTTTTGCAATGAATACATCTTATTCATGTGCATTTGAAGGCTCTGAAAGGTGCCGCAAATTGGAATGTAAATAAAAAATATTAGTTACTTTATTAGACTAAAACACTTATACGAGCCTTCAGACATGTGTAACGAGCCAGTCTTTGTTACATTGAAAAAATCGAGATCATTTGATGACAGGTTTTTTCTTTGTAAACCAATCCAGAACTGAACACCACAAAGAATGATAACACTTCTATTCTTTTTCTACAAATTTGAATCAATTTCGAGTATATTATTGCATTTATTTCAACCGTCGATGTACTTTGTAACGATCCAGTCTTTTATGTGTAACCTTCCAGTCCTTTTTTTGATCAGAGAAATCGGAATCGTTTATGACAAATTTCTATTACAAATCGATTCGAAACCAAAAATCATGATAAATTCTCGTATTTCTATTTGTTATCGACTGATTTGAATCTAATTTGAATTTGATATTTGGTTTATTTAGCCCGAGGAATTTTGTGTAACGAGGTCTTTTTTCTGTAACCTTCCAGTCCATATATTTTGGATCGTAGAGCGACCCGAATTGATTTTTATGGGGTAAATATGGTTTCGTTCGTTTCTTTGATCCTTCAGACAGCGAACAGAACCTTGGAGTACAAGGATGCTCTGCTGGAGGAACTGGATTTTAGATATATGTAAGATAAACTCCAAACATATCGCCAAAATTGTAACCGTCCAGTCCAACAAAAAAACGGCTATATCTCTATAGGTGTGAGAGATATGGGAAAGGTTTGTTGGTATGAAATGTTCCTTTTGTGGTCTAGATTTGCCTCAGCATAATACTTCAAGTGGTTTCTGGGTTTACAGAAGAGATATAAGCATGAATATTTTGAAAAATCGTGCGAATGTAATGGAAGGTTAATGGTCTGTGTTTTTGCCCAACTGCATTTTCACACAGTATTAGTAGCACTTTCAGTAATAAATAGAGCACATTTTGGTAAAAATTGTACGCAATTCGTGCAGGATTGTGATTTTTTAAAATCAAGAGTGAAACAATGATCCACAATGCCTGGTCGGATTGGAACGAAAATCCATTGAATTTTGACTATAGTAACAAGAAACACAATTCCATGATTCCATTTCAGTGATCATTTGTCCGACAATTAAAATCGTAAAGCATAAGTTGGATCGTCCCGGGCAGCTGCAACGTATCACCTCAAATACGAAAAGCGCCATCTGCACATATTTGACTATTCAAAGTGAACTAGCTGTCATCAGTATCGATGAGTCATCGATGCTCAATTTTGGGTCATAAACGGTACATTGAAAATTGCAAAAGAGCCGTTTATGACCCAAAATTGAACATCAATGACTCATCATTACTGATAACAGCTAGTTCACTTTGAATAGTAAAATATGTGCAGATGGCACTGCAAAATCGTTCACCACTGACAAACGTCAAATTAGTATGGTAAGAAGTCAATGTTGCAGCCTCCTGGTTCGTCCATCGGAAGTACCATCGAAATTCAACATGAATCGTAAATTGATCGTAAATCTATCTGACTTTGAGTAAGAAGTTTCTTACCATAGTTGTCAACCAACGATTTAGCGATCGCAGCTATCAATTCATTCTTATCTATCTAAAGTCTCTAAAAAATAATTTTTCAAGCATGAATTATAGATCAAATTAAAGGTTTTTCCATCCTCTTTCTTTTGATATATACACTTTGTTAGTTTTCAAGATGTGGACAGATAGATTGACTTTCGAACCTAGTAAAACTTGCGTACACTAATTTAACGAACATTTTACCGTTTGAAACTTTCACACGTCAATTTATCTGCTTAAGTGTTCAAAATCACCAAAGTTCATATATTCATTGGAAAGAGGATAGAAAAACTTTTGAATTGATATATAATCCAATAACCGGCAATCATACAAGTTCACATCACTATAAATCAGCACAGAAATGTCATTCAGTTAGATAAAACAGTTAAATTGGATCCCAATCTAAAGATTTACTGCAGTTTTTAGATTTCAGCCCAAAGAGGTGGGTTGCGGATGCAAAGTTCACTTGGAATTAACGATATACAACAAATCACTGTACATAGTATATGTCCATAAGAAATATGCAGATACAATGCGTTGATATAGGCAAACTTGTTGACAAATAACCGTGAATAAACAAAAAATGGGATATTTTTATGCGGTATTTCTAACCCATCTGTATAAAAATATCCCATAGTATTCTCTGCAAATGATGAAATATTTGAAACTGTTTTATTTGAAAGACAAAGATTTTGACTTTTTGAATCAATTCCATTAAAATCCTTTAGATGATCTGACGTTCGAATATTTCTTGAAGAAATAAATTACCTTCGAAAATATGTTGTCCCAACATTGGCTGCTCCAGCTGCATATTTCTTTCGAATAACTAAAACACAGTGTTTGTTTGTTTATCTTGTAATTTTATGAATCATATATTTGTGGTAGACTTAATTCGATAATAATTTGTCAGTTGTTTTGCTAAATCTTAAAAGTTAATTCATATATTATTTGTTTGTTTTGTTTTGTTTTGTTTTTATTTTATTTGTGTAAATATTTCTCTTTTTTATTTCTCTCATTAGATTGTACTTATTATATGCATTTTTTCTACACGAATCGAAATGTTATTTGGATTTATCTAAATTTTTGTTTGTCTATCATACATCTATCGTTGTTCACCAATCTCACTTCGTTAGTGCTTTCAATAAAAGTGGCGACAAGTATTTGTTTTGCTTCACTTCATTTTCTCTTTCAAATCAGTTTGTAGTTTTTCTGTTTACTTCTCTATATTCAAGAATATGTTTATAAAGCTATGATCCCAATTTCAGCTGATATATTGGTACCTTATTGCTAAGTTCAATCACGAATGCTCATCGAATTTTCTAAGGAAGGTGAAGGGAAAATCGAATAGAACATACTCTACGGACAAAATATGATTAAGATTGGGTTAGAATTGGTTAGAAACAAGTGTCTTTGCCAATTTGAAATGATTCAAACTTTCAAATTACGGTGAGACTATTCGAAATTGGATATTCTTCAATTCCAGAAAGGTTGGGCTGCCATTGTGGGTGCTGAATGTGATCCCGATCGAAAACGATGAGCATATTGTGAACTTAATCATTGTGGTCCCTTCAATCAGACGAGAAAATGAACAAAAATCTAATGAAAAATTCCAAACAAAAAGTGCTTATCTTTTACATTAAATACTCAAGTGCATGATTTGTTTATTCTTCTTGTTTCATTTACTGAACTAGGCTTGTTAGATGTCATATTTGAAGGGAAAATTCCTAAGCAGAACCGAATGATAAATTGGACAAAAGTTACGTTCGTATTAGGCTGCAAATCACTATTCGGTGTGGTCAAATCTCAATGCATTGAATCAAATCGATTCACCGGATTGGGATCTTCCGCTTTAGCTTGGAAGTAATTCAAAACTAAGCAAATGAACAATCTCAGCACTTTAAATTCCGCATAATTTTCAACGACCACAAAGGTGTTCCGTTGTTTTTCCTCCCTTTTTTTGCTGTTTGAACTGAAAATAACCATCGCCTGAAATCCCGCACGAAAATTTATACTATGCTACGAGATAAATTCCCAATAGATTTAAACTTTAAATGCACCACTTCTGTTACACACTATTAACTTGTACGTTGTGGCTAATGTTTATTTAAACAATGTATTTTACATGGGGCTCAAACGTTATATGCCTTCTGCTGTTCTACTCCAAGTGTTGAGCCAAGAGAGAGTTAGAGAGAGAGAAAGAAAAGAGTACAAGCAGAAAGGCGCGCGATATTGGAGTATTGATTCTGATTATTTTTACTATCAATGGATTATTATCCATTAGACATTCTGTGTATTCCATCTATTTTATATTTTTACTGATTTTATGCAGCCTAATGTTATGCGTTTGTATTGAGTATGTATGATACCATCTTCAAAAATAATATACGCACTGAAAATATCTGTAAGTGTGTTTGTGTCTAGAGTGCACGTTTACCTAAAACAAAGCTAACATTTGAAATTCTAAGGAGTGCCATTTTCTTCAGAAGATGACAAAACTGGATACGTAGAATGTGGATTTCGGAAGGAGGTTAATGTAATAAGAGAGAGAAAATTATATTACAGACGGAATTGGAATTGGATTCGGAGCTCATTTCAAAAATAGTAGAGAGAAGTGGTTGAGAGAACATTGATTTAAATGACAAAATTCAAGCGAAAATTCGATAAATGATAATTTTGTTTTGCAAAGATTCAAAGCAAATTGGGGAGAAATATGAAAATTTTGCATTCATGAAATGGCCCCCATTGGATTTTCGTTTTGTTACATACTTTAATATAGTATAAATATATTATCTTCAATATTTTGTTTCGTATAGGTTTTTATCAAAATACCACCATATATTTTAGTTTGTGAACAATGTCTGTTGTCATAAGAGCTTTATTTTGTTGTTTGGATAGAATTGAATAAAATACTGCAAGACAGAAAATAAATGTGGCATATAATTCCCGTATTTTGTTTTTAACTGTGATCGATTTTCTAAAATCATTATTATTGTAAGGAACTCAGTGCGACCAATCCCTTCATTCGAAATCCATTTCATAAGCAATGTAAGAGGTTGATTAAGTGAGTTTCAAAGTTTTCGCACCGTAATTTAAATCAATTCTCCAATTCAATTCAAGCAGATGGATATAGACAGAGAGAGAGAGATAGACAGAGAGTGTATGTGTTTCGGAAGACTGAACCGGGTGAATTTGGTGAAACTGTCAAGTATTTGGTCGAGACGATTAATCAATACGGCCAATGTGTTCAAGTTACCAAACTATCATCATTTTGGGATTAGCTTTCGCTGGGCACATTGGAATCAAATGAAAAATGGATACATGGATATTTCCTTTTAGACTTTCTGGGTCCCGCTGTGTGCTGTCACCGTACAATAATTTTTTTTTGTGAAAAAATTTCAAGGAAATTGCAATAAATCATTTAAACCGTTTGATTTGAATAGACGTACGTTGTGTGTGTGTGTGACAAAAGCAGAATAGGAAAATTGCCAGGATATTTTATGGATATAATATCTTAGAAAATGTTTGATTATGTGCTTGAATAAAGTTTAAATCAAGTCGGAGTTATGCTGAATTTGCTGTTGTCGAACGTCGCGAACACAAAATCCAACCCCACCGAATATTATAATCTCACGAAGCTTTTGCTATCCATGATTTCGTTTTTCTTTTCTTTTTCGGTTCTCTCGTTTCATTCTTTGTCATGCTGGTTTTTTTCTCATCGAATTTGTGGTATAATTCAAGTGAAAATATGGCTGTGAATCGTGCATATAAAAGGATATCCGCCAATTCAATTTTGCGCGAATAAAATATGTACGCGCGAAAAAGTTAATCGCCATTAAAGTTGTACAGCGCACTAGATGTTTAAACTAGCTCACGTTTTCGCTATGTATTTGGTGGCGCATCCATTCGCCACGCTGACGAAGAGAAAAGTGCGCGAGGGAAGAGACAAAGAGTGTAAGAGCGATGTAAAGCAAAGAAAAAGCAGAATATGAGATAAAATATTCACGAGAATAAACACAGAAAACAGCATAATACCGCACATTTCATTTACACTTTTTTTTGGTGTGAAAATAGTTTTTCGCTGTTATTTGCAAATGGTTTCGACACTTTTTCAAATCAGCAGATGTCAGTTTGTTTCAGCGCTTTATGTCTCTCTTTCATTCATTCGTGCCCATTCTGTAATCGCTACCATTTATATTCCGTGTGCATAATGTCAGCGACATGCATATGTTTGATTCTACAAAGAAATTATTTGCAATATCTCGATTCGAGATTCTCGAATTCAATTCCGTTCGTACTCTGTGTCGTTATGCACACCGACTGTTGTTGGGAAAACTGCGTCTTAAGTGAAAATACTTAAAACTTGAATGTGAAAAATTCATTTAAATTCGAATTTTCAATGACTTTCACAAAATTGAATGACATGCATAACATCGGTGCAGATTTTTCTGTAATATTCGTCCTCTGTCGAGCAGAGATGTTTGTCAGAAAGTTTATTTTCCAGAGAAAGGAATTTACGAACGCGCGCACATTTTGCGAAAGACAAAAACCAACCCTCCGTTTCGAAATCCTAAAATATTTCATAAGGTTGGGAGAGAAAAATGACTGTAGTTCTTTTTTTAGTCAGCGCATTCCGTTAAAAATTCCATTGGTGCTGAATATGAATTCGTTATTTATATGTCGTGTGTCATGTGCGCTGCAATCGTGTTCAAAATGAGTTCGTGAAAATTGAATCAGAAAATTGTTTGTAGTTTCAAAAATGAAGAGCGCTTCTGACATTGCAAACGAAACATACGGAAACAAATTAATTATTTTCCAGTGGTCCTTCTGTTAAAGCGCATATTCACACTCTCATTTCCAATTGTGGGTGGTTTTTTTTCGTCTCTACTCGAAAAATACCGAAATATTTACTTTCTTTTGCACCTGTTTTTGTTTTCACCACACATTGACTCTGTGTGTAACTTTGAATGATGGCAGGTAGAGAGAAAGTTGCGCCTGAAAACTGCTGGCAAAAGTTATCGCATTTTTTAAATCAGCTCTCATTAATTTAATGTCTTTTCTTGTTGTTTGGTAGGATTCGTCGAATTTTCGGATTGCTGTGGGAAACGATTTCAATGAGATCAGCATATGCGTCTGTGGGTCGGTATATCTGTGTGTAATTGGCTGTGTAATAATGTCATATCGTTCACACAATAATTCGTGGCTTTGCTGCTGTCAGTTCAACTGTTCAAAACATTAACTCAGCCAACGAAAAAGCGCTCTATTTTGCCAAACCGAAATGCACACCTCTTCAACATGGCAACTATGAGCACACTCGAAAAACCGAAAACTTTTCTCTTTACGCGTGATGGTCTACGTTCAACAAACACAACCTAGTTATGGCAACTTTTACCCGGATGAAAATATCCATAGAGCCAACCGCAGAATTTGAATTTTGAGCCAGTTTCCAACCGAATCGCTCAACATTTTTTGGCCGTCGTTATTTAATGAGTTATGTTATGCTACGCTTCCATCTGGTCGTCGTCAGTCTCTGTGCTTTCGCCATTCATTCGAACCAACGAGAGAAATGTGAGACACGATGCTCCGAGTGGTTGTATCAAGAAAATAGAATACTGATATTTTCCTTTTCTCATTCTCTTTTACGCTTTCATTTATTTGAGCTTGAACTTTCAAATGAAAATTAATGATACCTTGATTAGGTTATTTATGTTTGAATAAAATCGATTGTAAAATAAACAACAATTCTTTTTCACTTTGAAATTGGATGGGAGAAGGTTAGCACTTTATATAGTATATGAAGTGGAACTGCTTCATAAGGAGTTTGAGGAACAACATTTTTTGTTCATTTCTGTTTGTTTCTATGAAAATGCCACGAACGAAGCATTGGACATTAATGTTAAATCAAATAAAATGCCATTCAAAATGTAAAAAGTTCCAATGAATCAGGAAAATTTGTATATTCCAATTCAGAATCAAATCCCATGTGGTCAGTGGTCAGTGGTCACTGCTACTGCACCTGGTGCTCCAAAAATTATTCCTATTTACTTATGCAATTCCGACAAAATGCAATACATTAGCTAATTAAAAGCTTTTCCGACATTTCTCTAACTTTTTCCCTCTTGATTCAATTCCATTCCCAACAACTGTTTATACTTTTAAATACGTTCAAATCTCTACATGTCAAAAGTGGCATTTGTAAAATGATGTACGCAAACCGAGTGCATGGTGAAAATATGGAACAAAACTGAAAGAGGGAAAACTATGTCAAAATTGGGCCAACTCGTTTCATAGTCGATAGATTTGTTTCTCCAAAATGCTCCTATATGTTCTGCACTTATTTAGAGAGGATAAGCTCAATTATATTTGGTCACTATTTTTTTCCGTTTCGATCTAATTTCCAAACCGGAAAATATGTTAAAAAAGTTAATAAATAAATGTCCCATTGGAAATATGAGTGAAACTTTTGTATTGCTCCACCAAAATGGTTGAAATTATAATGTGTCAAAAAAAAAAACTGAGAGAGAAAGAGACAAAAAAACAGTAAATAAAACGAAAACAAAAAGAACGCTTGCAATCTCTTCTTAACACTGTGATTTTATTTTGAAAATAGAACATATGGATATTTTTATAATAAATTCGCTGGTTCGAATGTGTTTTAGATACTTATTCAAGAGATTTTGTTTTTTTTTTGGAATGATATGAAATCTAAGGGCAATTTTTCAATTAAAAATTAAGTTCTTAGGATATACAATATGCAAGGATGTGTAAATTGTCCACTTCTTTTTCAATCTTCTTCTTTGCAAAATCAATTGCCGTCTGAATAAAAAAAAATGGAACATATGTTATGCCGTTACTTCCGTTTCAAAAAGAGAGATAGGTAAGGGAGAGTATTTTGTTATTTAAAATATGTGTTGTTTTGTGTGTGTTTGAGTGAATATGTGCTTCAATTCGCAAATTTACTATTCCAAAACAAAAACGTTCAATGGATGCATAGTTGCGTTGATTGTGGGATTTCTATTTCTGCTTTCCCTAAGCTTAAGTGACAGTGTGTAAATTGAAAGCACAAACAAGTTTTATTTTCCCTTTTAATTTGTGAAAAGTTTTCGGTTCTTTTTTTTTCAACAAATTTTCAGTAATTCCTAGAATAGATGTAAAAATAACATATAAAAGTTGAATAAAGTTGTTGTTGTTGTTTTAAGTTGAAATCTAAGATGATGAAGGCCTTTCTAAATTGGCATCTGGATCGTTCTGTTCCTCAGTCGATAGTGAAGGCTGACTTGATGGCTCTGCGCTCGTAATAACAAGCAATTAAAATTTTGTGAAATTGCAAACAAAAACAAGAAATGCTGAAAACTGGAAGCAAAACAGAAAAACCAAACAAAATTCTTTTTATTTACCTGCTGCTTCTTGTTCCTTCCAGATGCGTTTATTCTCTTTCATGCAGGCAATCCAGGGTTTTTTGATGAAAATTCTTTGCGGTTGCGATGGATTTTGGGTATCAGTTGATGTTGCCGGGCTGCTAGATTTTTGCGATTCTTCGGCAATGGTGTTGTCCGTTTTGCTTCCCGATTGCGATGCGATTGGCGTTAAAATGAGCTCAAGCAAATCAGCACAAACCGCCAAACTTGGTTCAACGATAACTTCAATGAAAACGATTTGTGATTTCGGTATAACGGTACTGTTGCGATCGCACAACGGACTAATGTCCAGCCCAAGTTCACGCTCCAAATCGCCTTGTCGAAAGAACTCTTCAATTAACAGCATTGTCCATCGATGGTGGATCTCCCACTTTTTCGCCGGATGCGAAATATCACAACAATGCAATATAAATGACAGAGCTTTGAATTTCAAGTCAACATTGGTTTTATTGTAGTGCGTATCGGACGAGGCAATCGCAATGAGCGATTTCATATTTTTCAATTGTTGATTGTGAAATGACATATCGGTCGAAATGACCATATCGATGACCAAATTACGAATCTCTTTGTATTCTTCACGCGATAAGTTACTGAAAATATTGTATTCATCCTCTTTGAGCATACGGAATGCGGCGCTGGCATGATGATTTTCCAGCACAGCACGATCATTGTACAGCATTGCCATGTCGGAGCCGGTGTTTATGTGAAAGCTATTTGTTGTGCCAGTGTGTTCGTAGTCATGAATCAGTGCGGCTATCAATATGGCAAATATCTCCAAATCGGTCAAATAGTGCATCACACCCGTTTGGCACAGCATGTAATGTATCGTTTGGGCCACATCGGCCGCATGCAAATTATTGTGATAGGGATTTTGATAGCGACAATAGCCCTCTTCAATTTTCACTAAAAATTGCTCTAACACCGTCGGCGACACTTTGAATTTGTGTATAATTCCATAGCGATTCAATAGATCGTAGCCTAAATATTTGATTGGTTGGCCATTTGTCGCCGTTGCCAAGGCGAATTGATCGAATGACCAATCGTCTAATGTCTAAGAGAGAGAGAGAGAGAGAGAGAGAGAGAGAGAGAGAGAGAGAGAAAGGGAATGAGGAAAGAAAAAAAAGTCAAACGGGTAATTTATCAAATTTTGTCACTAAATTATGATTGATTATGGTTTTCCCGCAGAAAAATACAATTATGTCACTATCGTTTCATTTATTTTCACATTATAAATGTGGAAATACAGGTAATACCCACCTTCAAAACTTTCACCACTTCAGTTGGGAACTGTAACATCGCTGTGCTGGACACCCGTCGATAGATTCGATCAACAAATATACCAGCACGTATTGCATGTGCGACCGTACGAAATTTGGGCTTTTCCTCGGTGCGCTTTCGTGTTGTGACTAGTTGTCGTGTGAATGTGGATGCCAACCATTCCCGAACCTCGGGTGGTACGGCATCCGGTTGCACTTCTGATAGCTCATCATCTTCGTCGGCAAGACGTCTATTTGTCGAACAGTGTGGCGGGGCGAGACGAGACGCAGAGTTGCGGCAAAACAAACGAGGGAATGACGTTAACACAGCATGACGAAATCGCATTGTTCCGGCAAAACGTGCGTTTTATTTCGCAACATTGGCAAAAACGCACACACACACATTCACATTGTGATATATGAATGGAGCGAGGTATAAAAAAGAAATATTTGATTAGCTTCACGCATTATATGTCGTAAACGGTAACATTTGTTCGGATCATTATTTACAACTGTTTTTGTGGATTTGTTTCGACAGAATATGGGGCAATGGAATAGAAGGAAACAAAGAAAAACTAAAAACCAAAACTAGATGTTGAGTCTAGGAATGTGAGAAATTGAAATGCTATGAACAACAAAATGATAACACACACCATCCGCAGCAACAAGTTAAGGAAACGACAAGACAACATAAAAGCCGTAGCTATAAAAATGGAATGGTTTGGAGGGAGGGAAAATACAAAAACGACCATATTCAAAGAAAAATAAAACAAAATGACTATTATTATTATTATACCAACATCGTTTCACGCACACACACTAACAAGTTAAAAGTTACAGTACAAATATAAGTCTCCAATGAGATGGATGTTTTATTTTGTTCATTTCATACTCTAACAACGAAATAACAGCAACAGCAACAGCAACAACAACAAATGAAAAGAAATTGGATAATTCTTACGCGAACTTGTCATAAGGATGATTGTAATACGGGGTTATTTTGTTGTTGTTATTATTTTGCAACGCTAGTTCAGGCAAACAATTAAGAAAAATATACATAAATACGGTGTGTGTGTGTGTGTATCATCATCGTCAGTGACTGGAAACTGTTTTGTGTGTGAGTGACGGAATGATACTTATTTTTTGTCGTCTTACGTTTATTATTTGGTTTGTTTGGAAAAGGGATGCAACAAGAAAAGATGATATACAGTGAAAACATTGACTAATGATGCTATTGAGAGAGAAAGAGAGAGAGAGAGAGAGAGAGAGAGAGATAGAGAGGGTGGACAGATAGAGTAGAGAGATAGAACAAAAACACGACTTTTTCTTTACTTAGATGGGGATACAAAAAATACAGCAAACAGATGAAGTGGAAAAAGAAAATCTCAATCAATCTTAGATAGAGGTTTAAATACCATGCTAACCTCTATACATGTATATATGGGATTGTGTTTAACTACAACGTTGTTTTCTCGATCATGATTTTTTTTCTGTTTTGTTTTGGAGAGGCTCTCACAGCACACTACATTACATTACGTTACAATAATTGAGTTAAGTAAACTAAATATACAAGAAACTTTGTTAAACAACGCATACGTGATGGCAGAAATATTATGATGGTATTTCTTCTTTCGATCCATGTAAATTCATCAATTTACGCTTTAGTTGTATTTGTTGTTACTCTTCGACAAAATTGATCTACAGCTATTATAAACAATTTGCACAGCAATGCCTTCCGACGTATTTTTCTATACATTTTATCACGATTCCGGTGACACGGAATCATTTGAATTTATACTGTTTTTCGGTGAATGTAGATTTTATCTGGTACAAACACTCGCTCAGCGTCATGTTTCTGAGGAAAATTAATGCTTGAAGCATGCGATGAAAATCATGTACAAATCGGTTTCTTCAAGATACATTTTCTCATTTCCAAAACTGAACAGCACAGTCACAGTTGCTGAAATTATTTCGACTTTTGTGGTGGTTCACAATCACAAACGGCGGCTATGATTTACAAATCTACCAAAAACATAAACACACTTGTTAAGTACTTAATCTTCTTGAACATGATTCTAACGTACATGGAATGCAATGAACGATATGCTCTCAACTCAGTTGGAATCAAAATATTGTCGTACATTCTTGATTCGAATTGAAAGAAAAACAAATCGCATCTACCGATTTCGACCATTTATACGATTCAGGATTTATATACATTTTACGCTACATTCTCTATTAACACTGTACACAGACACAATGGCCAGCATTATTCGATTGACAGTATTTCAATAAATGTATTCTTGTTTTTGTGCCATTGTGATTGCTTATCGGAGTGACCTACGTATGTTACTGTTTATTATGATTAACTATCCTTGAGGTGGATAAATGTCACAGATTACAATTAAACGCTATTATTATGATTGGAACATCAGGCGGAGAACACACAAAGTGTGTATTTTTTATTCAATGTTCATGAAGCATAGAATGTGTATGATTGAAGATTGAGATACGTATCTAAATTATGGTATAGAATTTGAGGAGGAGGTGGAGGTGAAGATGAAGGTAGAGCACACATCAAAAGATACAAAGAGATAGTATATATTCTATTAAAATAACATACAGAGAGAAATGTTCAAGAAAATATACGGCTAAACTATATTTAAAAAAACGGTTACATGTCGATCGGAACTATAGAGAAACTAGCTAAGCTTTTTCTTCGGAAAGAAAATGGAAGTAAAAAAGATTGAATACAATTTTCATACAGGAAACTCCAATTTCTTAAACTTACAAGTTCTCTACCGTCTATTGTCGTTTCTTTACATATTTTCCATTGAATCAAAATGGTTTGATAACGAGATATTTGATATTTTGCTTGTAAAGCACAAATACGTACACATACACGTTATCACCATTCTGAGTTTTCACAATGGGAGGCGAGCGAAAGAGTTCCGGGGTTCGGAAGAAGTTGTGAATTGAAAAAAGTATTTCAAAATAGAAACTTTTACACTGAAACATGCTTGAATCAAATCAGGAACAAAATATTATTAACATTGCCATTGACGTCTTAATACTTTTCAACGATTTCGTTGTTGTTATAAAATCTAAATATATTCACAATCTAAAGGGAAGCTAAACATCGACTCATCCAATTAGAGGTGAGTCGAATACAAAAAAAAATTTAAAACAACTCCTAAGAAAAACACACGGAAATTATAAAACGGAAGGAAGAAAAACACATTCAATATACAATCCAAATAGATGTAAAAAAAAAACACAACCGGTTCAAGACAGTGTGAGGAAAAGAGAAAAAAAACATGTTGTTTAGTGTTTATATACGGTGTGGAATATTCACATTTCAGATTGTTTAGAAGTAAGTCGGCTAGAAGTAGTAGTGCTAGTAGTGGTAGAAGAGGAAGAAGAACTATGATCGACGCAATACCTCTGCACTTTCAAATCGTTGTCTTTGGTTGATGCGCTATTATCGGCGGTAGAGTGCTTTTTCTCATTAGCTATTTTGTTTTCTTGTTGTCTGTGTCAAAAAGAACAATGTAGAGAGAGAGAGAGAGAGAGAGAGAGAGATTTGTTTTTGGTTTGATTTAGCAAATGGTTGTTTTTTGTTGTGTCTAATTTATTTGTTTTGTTTTATTTTGTTAATCTTTTCAAAAAAAATCCAAACCGAAACGGCAAAATAAGATAGCCTTTTGTGTTATTTGGTTCGAATTGAAAACGAAAAACAAGAGGAAAATCTGGTGACTTAAAAGAGAAATCGAAACAAAAGCAAGACAGAAAAAGAGAGAGAGAGAGAGTGTGTGAAAAAATACAGTCCTAGTTGAAACGCTACAGATAAAGTGATAGAAGGTCATCGAGAAACTGCTTTCAATGCTTTCTGTGTGTCAGTGAGTGAGTGAGTGTGCTCGTTTTCTGCTCCTCTATCAAACACGTTTTCTGCTCCTCTATCAGGACGACCAATAAATAATTAAGGTGAATGGCATTTCATTCTCTCGGAAAATATATATTAATGGATAAAAGATCAGAGTGGTTTTCTTCTTTTGCTCGTGATAAAATATATATATCTATCTAACTAATGTAACGCATTGAACTGATTATTTCGCTATAAATGTCGCAGTAGTTTTTGCAGATAAAAGAGCAAATGTGAATGAAACAGACTAATAATATGATTGCGACGCGTTGTGGATTTTATACTATGGCATTACGACTAATGCAAATGATGATGTGCCAGGCGAACTGCGAAGATAAAAACGGAAAATCGAAATGGAATATAAACCGAAAATAACCATAAGAATGGCGCAAATGATGCATAACATCAAAATGTATTGCTAGATAAAAACCATATCGCCAATTGATTTGGCTTGCATGTGTATGTCTATGAATGGTGATGGTGGTGGTGGTGGTGGTGGTGGTGGTGTTGTCTGTGTGCACGACGGACGCGCGCGCGCAAATGGATCGCAAAAGCATATCAAACGAAATTCATGTATTTCATCGAAGTTAAGATGCTGAGAAAACAAAGCACAGACGAAGCAACGATAACAACCGACAAAAAAGAAGGAGATGAATATGAGCGACAAGAAGAAGAAAATAACTAATACGAAGAACAGTAAATTGAACAATATAATCTTGATTGACTCTCTTCATTGATAAAAACTGTTATGGTTTTATTTTATTATGGTTTTGAAGGGGCAATATGTAAAGCGACGTAGATAAATCACCGAAACAGCTAAACAGACGACGTACTGTGTGGACTAGGGGTTAGAGAGTGGACTAGGGGTTAGACACCAATTTCTAGTATAGCTAGTTTGTTCAAATCGGTTCAAATATGCGTTTAGTTTCTTCTAGTTTTTCTAGTATACAAGCAGAAACGCAAATATTCTGCTAGTATTTCTAGTATCGTACCATTGCTTCTTCCATAAGTATAACATTGCCAATGGATTTCTTATGGAAGGATTAACGGTACTTTTTGTAAACAAAACATTTGAACTCCATAAGCAAAGCATTGGCAGTATATTTTAAATGAAAGAATTTGTCCATATAAAATCCACTGGCAATGCTATTCTTATGGAAGAGGCATCATTCAATTTTTTCACAAATATTCTTCTAGTAACTTCTAGTATGCTCAATTTTTGCTAGTTTTCTTCTAGTGTTATTTCGTGTCTACCCCCTAGCTAGTGGATGTGGTATGCGGTCGCATCAACATACTATACATAAAGCAACAAAAAAATGATAGTGGCATTCGGCATAGATAATTCGGCCTTAAGTATCATAAATAAGAAATAATTATTTGTAACGGTCGTAACATTTCTGCAAACAGGCTCACGCTCACATCTTTTCTCATACTCTCAATTTGGTGGCTGAAGTGTAGATCGTGCATTTATCGTTTCGTTCCATTTTTAGCGTCGTCTCTAAGGACGTCGTCCTTTGACATCAATCCTACTTCCACCTAACTAAATACACACGTTCCACCGTCAACCGGCCAATAACAAAAGGCACACCAGATTTTCCGACTTTGATAGAGCGATTAAGATAAGAGCGTTGTCGTTCTTTTCTTCTTCGTTAGTTCTTGAGCTTGTTATTCCAACATTTGGCTGCTGCTATTTTCATGGGAATTGATGGCGATAATTTCATTTTAAATGGTACACGTCAAATAACCGGAATCATAAAATCAAATTATGGCCAAATCTCAAGCTGGAACAGCTTGTGTTTACATGTTAAAATATCATAACGTGTTTTCGTTCGTCCATCGCTTTTGGTGAAGAGCCAGCAACTGCAATAATACCCATGACACTGTGAAAATGCTTGAAGTTGGTCAAAAAGGACAACACTGACCCACTCTAACTATGCAACCTTAATTCGCACGGTGGATAAAAACCAACCACTGAAATGTGACGACGTTTCCATGCCCATCGGTTTTCCTCCTGTTCGAATCACTCAACAAAGACTGACGAAGAGCTACGGCACAGTATTGAGAGCATGGCTGTGGAAAAACACTTTGGACGATCGCTGTGCATACATTCGGAAAATTAAAAGCTCGTTTGTTTGCATTTTCCGGAGCAAAGATTCTATTTATTCAAAGCGAGCACGTAATTTATTTCTCTCTATCGTTCTCAGTTTTTGCTTGCTCACACGTTCGGCCATGCATTGGTCTGTGTGTCAATTTGTGTACGATGTGCACAGTGTGTGGTGATGATGGTGGTGGTAGTGGCGATGGGGATATTTTCAATGCTTGCTTTCAGTTTTTGTGTTTACACCACTATGTATTACATACTTTGTGTTTGCACAAAAGCAAGGCGAACATTTGATTTGTTCTATTTCTTAGCAGCTTATTGGATTTATTTTTTGTTTTCCTCTCTTTCACCCTTGTTCTCGCTTCCTCTCCCTCTCTCTCTCTCACTGTGTCGATTTTGTAGCACCAAACCGTTGCTGTTCCGTTTCTTCGAAATATGCTCGGATCAATTTTTTTTCTCGCTCATTTCACTTGGCACTTGTGAGCGTGTGTGTGAGTGTGTTCGTGTGCTTTCAAAGTGAAAACTTTTTTAACGTCAAAAAGTGTTGCTGCTGCTGCTTCTTCTTCTCTTTTTAAATAATTCAGTGTAGCTTTTTATTTGATAATGATGGTGGAGTTCATGAAGTTTTTGGGTACCGAACTAGAATTCAAAATGAATATGAGCGTCGCAATGTGGCGGTCGGTGTCTGGATTTATTGCGATTTAATGCGACGAAGAGATAAAGTTCTATACCCTCCATTTAAGCTGAATCTGAAATAAATGAGTGCGAAAGCGACTCTGGGTTTGTGTGCAAAGGATATTTATGCGTATTTCCAATTCAAACCTCAACCGCAAAATCTTTAGCTTATCGAAGTGAATATATCTTCTTCTACTTTGTTTCTTTTGTTGTTGTTGGTCGCAATGGCTGTGTGTATCATCGCATTATCGACATTCTATCTTTTAAGCACACGGTTCTCATCATCTGCGAGATAGAGGGGGAGCAACGGAGAGAGAAGAAAATAGAAAGAGTGAAGAAAATCCACAGCTAGAGTTGGTTTCAAGTCACAGTTAGTCTGGGCGATTGAATGATGGATTGTGGTGTTCCGAAGAAGAAGAAAAAACAATGTGTAATAAAACCAAATTGAAAATGAATGTCACAACTGGGTTTTCATTTTGAGAGCGTTCTGCACGTGTATCGTCGAAACACGAGTGGGTTTGTTTCTTGATTGTTAAGTTTTAGAGTTGGTATTAAATTCGAATCCTAAACTAAACGATGACTCAGTTTTTTTTTCATTTCTTTTTGCGTTTGGTGTTTTTTTTTTCGTTTTCGTTTCTCGTCTTTCACTAATGTGAAATTGATTGCCCGAACGGAAATCAAATTGACATTTACGAATCAATAAAAAAGCAATAGTTTCCTTTTTATTTTAACATTTTCGTATTACTTCTGTCATATTATTCAATTCTCGGCTTGATGTTGTTAAACAATTTTCGGCTGCTGAACGATGGCACTTTTACGCGCTGGGTAAATAAAATGACATCAACATGGTAATCGAATTATACATGTTTGGCCTTAATGCAAACGAAATAACATGGAATTATGTTCGTTCGTCCATCCACATGTTTTTTTTCTCGATCTCCCTTTTTCTTTGGAGGGAGGGTGGACGAAATATGTGCGCTTGAAAAACTGGACGAATTCCCTTTTCTCGGAAATTCGTTGTTGCGACAGCACGCATTGTTGTATTCACTTTGTCGTTCACTGAATATTAAATCAAGCGAAAAATATACAATCTATGCACATCAAGAAAGTGGTTGTTGTGCGGGAAGTGGTAGCGTAGTGGATGGCGTTTTACGAAAATCCAAACTAGTTTGCCTCATGCATTAGAAATTAATTGGATCGACGACTAGTTAAATTTATTCTGTTTGCCTAGCGTTTCATGTCACGTTCGTTGCGGAAATAGTTTGATTTCGAAATGGATCCATTTTCATCTCTCCATTTATATTCTCGACGGAAATTCCGGCGGATATATTTTGTAAAGAGCATAAAACCCACGTCAACTTTTTTTTACCCCTTCTGCGCCGCACAATGCAAATGTTAGTTTAACCATATTTTTCAACGGAGCGATAGAGAAAGAGAACCAGAGCGCGACATATGGAGATAGAGAGAGAGAGGAACCAACCAAGAAAAGGAGAAAAAAATGACGGTTTGAATTAAGTATAAAACTTGGATTAAATCATTTGACAGATGAGGCAGAAAACTGTATGAAATATGGCACTGAATCATCGTGCATGCGCATGTTTTTCAATCACAATTGATGTTTGCATTTATTCTTAGCATTTAAAGTTACGGAATAAAAGCAGGAATCCATCACTCGAAGCGATTTTTCTCCATTTTTTCCCCGTCTCGCTCGTTGTTGATTTGAATGCAAAGTCAACATTGGAACAATCAAACATGGCGCAATATTTACTTTTGATTTAACGTCAGCACGGAAAACAAGCATAAAAGGAACAATCAGTCTTGGACCCCATCATTTCATTTTATGCGTTGCAATGAAATCGGAATATTTCTCGGGTGCTTGCCGAAATGTATGTAAATACATCGATCAAATTGAAAGGACAATCAGCCATCGCAATCGAAGGAAATACATATATATAAATTTGAAATATTCATGGGATGGTCAGTATGGGTAAACATGTTTTCGTTCCGAGCTATCATTTGCCGGAGACTCGATATTTCCACGAAGGAGATTGAGCAAGAGAGAAACGTGTATTCCGAACTAGCTCTGATCTCATGAAATATGCCTATGTGTCGGCCAGCCGGAATGAAGAAAAAAAAATGAAATAAATGCCTGAGAACAAAAAACAATACAATCAAGCTTACGGTACCTATTAAGGGAGTGAAGCGACGGTATATAGTAGTTATGAATAAATTTTCTGGTTTCCAGAGCTGGAAAATATGGTATATATGGTGGATGAATGAATATATGTGTGCATTGAATGAATACGTGCTTCGCTGTGTGCATTTTGCTTATTTGCTTTTAAATCAACCGATTTTCTACACTATTTGCTTGCTCTAGACTTCTACAAATGGATCGATGTGCCATTTTCAATTGAATTTCTTTGTTTTCTGTTCCTCCCATCTCTATTGACTGCCGGAATTGTTTAATATATCGCTTCAATAGTGGAGTGTTTTCCATTTGGCACAATGTTGCTGATATTTGTTGATGTGCAAATCCAACTAATTGGAAAAGTACTAAGCACTAGAGACGAACGTTTCATGTGAACGGGATTCAAAATGTGTTATGCGAACCAACAGAAAAAAATACACGAAAAAAAAACATATTGTTTGCTCAAAAACCAAGTGCCATTTGTTTTTGCTTTTATCAGACAAAACGAAAAGCTAGCAACAAAAAACAAAATGCCAAAATCTATGAAAATCCAATGTGAATCAATCGAATTAATGTGTTCGGTATATTTTTGTTGTTGTATTATTTCTGCAAAAAAAAAATATTGATTCTGCGTGTGAATGGAAATGCAGAGAGACTGAGACTCAGAAAATATAGAAAGAGAGAGAGAGAGAGTGTGTGTGTCGGTGTGTGGGTGTGGGAGAAAAATGTAGTTTAATAGAACACCTGGCCCAAACTGGTGCACGAAGACGTCGATGCCATTGTTCTCCTAAAAATACAGAGCCACCAAATGAATTGATCGAAATGGATGTTTGGCTTTCATATTCGGTAGCGGTGGTGGTGGTGATGGCGGTGATGGTATCATCATTTGATGTTAAGTCATTGTGTGCATTGGCGGTTTCGTGATCGTTTTCATCTAAACTATGTTCGTGATTATTTGGACTAACGCTTTGTTCAGGCACATCGTCGGTTTTAATGTCTACATCCATGTCAGCATTGCCACTCTTTACACTTGCATTTTCATCAACATCGTCGTGATCGTCGTCATTTGCACACTCACCACGGTTTTCAATTTCAATATTCGATTCAAAATCAGGCGCCGTACTTTCGTCGCTGATTTTCTTTTGATTTTTCACTGATCTGAATGAAATTCGACGAAAAGAAAATTGGTTAATGCATATTTTCGAAAGCTAAAACAAAAATCAAAACCAAAAAATATGAAATTTGTTTATCTGATTTCAATTTGAGACCGGCGGCTTTCTTTTTTGCTTGTGTTTGCATTCAGCCTTGACCCCTGCTCGGTAGCAATTGGAAAAGTGTTGCTGATGCAAACCCACTCGCAATGCCCATCGAGAATACATTCACCAGTGCATGAACGGCACGGCACACAAACACAGTGCAAAAAATATTAATAATTTTCGGTTCACAAAACTTTGAAGTCATAACAAGCGTCCGCCCAACGATTGCCATTGAAAATGGGTTATATAAGGTTATCTCATTGTTAAGAGCTTATAAATTGTATTCTTTGAGAAAACCCGAGCGTAAGAGATTTTTCATTTTCATCATCTTGATCGTCTTCATCATAATGCCATTCCACTTAAAGTTTATTTATAGAAGATGTGAGTGCATTTTCCCTCCTTAAGAATAGGTATATTTACTTTTGCCGTCATAACAATGGATTCTATTTTATTTTTTTCTTGTAAATTTCCAAAATTAGATTTTCATTCAATTGTATGACCTGTACAAAAGTAACTAAAACTTATACACCACCATATAACTAAAGGGAAACAAGTTTGCAAGCGCGCGCGTGTATGTGGTTTTTTTTCGTTTATTTTCTACTTTGTTCGCATCGGATTTATAGTTCTGTACACAATTCCAGGGGAAGGATCCACTTAAAGTAGTTTCAAACGATATAAATATTGTGAGGAAACAATAGCGAAATAGTACTCTCAGTCAGTTAATGCGAACAATTGTCGAGAGATAATAAATGTGCAAGTTCTGTAAAGCGATTGAGATAATGTACGAGATTGAAAGAAGAAAGATAGAGTGGAGGTTTATGTCGAGAGAGAGAGAGAGAGAGAGAGAGAGAGTGAGAGTGAGAGAGAGAGTGCGTGTTAAATGGGCATTTTGAAACTGAGGGAAAAACTTTCATTTTCACACGGAGTTTTCTCATTTTCGTTTGCGAAAAGTGGATTTTTGCAAGAAACCAGAGTCAAACACGTAGTATATACATTATACACCCACACCTATAAGAAGTCGAAAGCCGTCTTCACACTTACAATTTCACGCGGCGCAAAGTCTCTCGTTTATTTTGTTATTAGGTTATTAGAGTGAACAAGAGACTAGAGTCAGCTGTCAGATGATTTTCGTGAAGACTGTCTGTAAAATTTCACACAAAATACGAACGACTTTACAGCGTATACACAATAAAGGAAACAGAATGTCGACTGGGACTGGGGCTGCCGAAACGACTTCAAGTTGACTTCAAGTGAATTCGAAATTCCGATGGAGGGAAAAACGATTCTACATAATTTGAACACTTCTAATTGAAACGAGAGAAGATAAAGATGATGCAGACGAAGTAAGAACAGAAGACGACACACGATGGGAAGAAGGAACAGCAACAACAACAACAACACCAAAAAAAAGTGAGGAGAAGTGTGAAGGGAATTAGAAAAGCAATCAGTGGTGCAAAACTGGAAAATGTCGAAACACTTGAGAACGCGCGCCAAATGTTGACAGTACATAAATCCAAGCGCCCAAGCTTGATAGCAAGTGAAAGAGAAGAAGAAGAGAGTGAGTAGCAAACACAGAACTCAGCACCAGCTAAACACACAGTGAAGACAGAGGAGATAGAAAGAGAGACACTGAGGGAGAGTGGGTGGGTGAGTAAGAGAGAGAGAGAGAGAGAGAGAGTGTTTCACAAAATATACACACAAGATGGGCAACATCAACATATATGGAAACTTTTAGCATTTAATGAATATAACGTGTCTATATCTCTTTTTCCGTTTTCGGCCTTCTTAAGTATAAAAGTAAAAGTATCTTATTTAAAATTCTATGCTCTGCCTGTTTAAATATTTGAAGCTGTGAATAAGAACAAATTTATATATATTGGAAGTGAAACAAAGCGCCGAAGAGACAAGATAAAACGAGTCAAGAGAGAGAAGAAATGTTAATAAGTGAGGAAGGGGGCAAAAGAGAGAGAGAGAGAGAGAGAGAGAGAGAGAGAGAGAGAGAGAGAGAGATCAACACGATCCGAAAAATTATTATGAAAATAACGAGTGAAACAAAGAGTCAAATCATGTATATATTGTATATGTTATATATTTATCGCGTAGATAAATAGAAGCCGTAACGGTAGACAGACAGACGATGTGATTTTTACTTACTTTGTTTCGTCTATGTAGAGTGCTTCAAGTACACGGGCCGCATAATGAAGATTCTTCTGCAGAATTTCCGCCGATACATCGCCAGAGCAACGCTGTAAAAGCTTGAGTATGCAACGCAGCCTGATTGGTGTGTGTGTGTGTGTGTGTGTATGAGTGTGTGATAAATTGATAAACAGCCGTAAATAGGAACGAGACCGAAACGAGAAGAAAAAAGAAATTGGAAGAAAAATATTGAAAAATTCTTTTGTGCTAGCATCAAAAATTCTCTTTACTGCATACAGAGAGAAAAAGAACAGCACAAGAAAATGTAGATATGATATGGCAGAGGGTAAATGTGCTCTATCTATCTCTTGATATGTCATTGCTTACACAATGGTGGGCTGATAAATGAGCCAAGTGAAGAACGTTGGCAAGCAAAAGAATCTCCGACAATGGGAAAAATCGACGACGACGACCACGATGACGACGACGACTACGGTGGCAACGACCAATATACACACACATACATTGCAAAATTACGACCCTTTATGCACTTAAGAATAAATAAATCACATTTTTCTCAAGAGAATTTTTAAAAAGCCTCTTAGCATATGTCATGGTTTTATTTGAAAAAAAAATGGGGCGCTGCCACCACACTACCACATCGAATGGCATAACATTTTTCTCGGAATTCGTTTGCTTCATTTCTATTTTTGTGCTATTCTTATGGTCGTCCGTCGTAGTCGCAATCGTAATCGACGTCGTTGTCGGTAGTCGTTCAGTCATTCCGTTGCTGTTGCCGATTGTCTTACCTCGCTGATGCCTGTGATAAGGCATCAGGTGTATCGACGGCTGGTAAATTATCGGTAGTTAAGTCAACTGGATTCGTAGCTACAGCTGCTTGTTCACTACCATCATGTTCAGTAAGGCAACGATTTTGTGCCAGCACAGACGACGACGATGACACCGAATCGCTTTGCATTTTAGTCCAGGCGAATGTTTCTCCTTTGGCAGCGGCAAATTTACATTTATCACCAAACGCTACCGTTGTATCGCCACTGCTTGAGTGGTAATCGTCTGGGCAATTGTCACAGCTAAAGCGATAGAGTTGATTTCGTCGATTCAAGTACGGTTTATGCTTGTTTCCGGCCGCCGATGCCGCTTTATCCAAGCCACACTTGACGTCCAATGGAATCTGTTGTAAGGAATTTGCAATTTGTGATTGTAGATGAGGTGCTGCTGCTGTTGGAATTGTTGCTGCTGCTGCTGGCGTTGTTGTTGGATAGCTAAATTCTAGACCCGTATCTAATTGTGGTTGCGAATACCGCTTTGTAAAATAATCACTTTTCTTCGTCGAAGACCTTCGAACTGCAACAACAAATAAAAGACAAATACGAGCACACATTTCAATTTAATTAGAATACACTGCAGTTTAACACAAATGGAGAGCAAGTGCGAGAGAAATTGAACAATTTCAAATTAATTATTAATTTCAATTTGAACCAATTCCAATCTATTGGTGTTATATACTTGTACATATTTACGCATCCATGTACCGGAATCGCAATCGGTTATTTGAGTTAATTTCGTGGATGAGGTTAATATTTGTCATTTTTATTATTAACCACAATATGCGGTGGATATGGGAACATGAAGCCAGAGTATGCTAACGAATATTAATATCCGCTTGAAAATTTTTATCGGATACTTTAATGCCACTCATGGTCACAGATATGAACGCCTGAGAATATTTGTTGGACTCTATTACGTCTTTCTGAAATACGGTTCTTGAAAAAGTTGGTACACAAAAACGGTACATCAAAAAAAAAAAAATTCGGGGTTTTTTAAGCCGTGATTAAAACAACACTTGTCCCGTTTTTTCGTACAACCTTTTTCAAGTTCTAAATTTAACTACGCATCGAAAGAAGTCCAACGAATATTCACAGCCGTTCATATCGACCAAGCGACACGTAGAAGTTTAGAACTCTATTCATTCAGCTGTAATGTCTGTACGTGAGTGCAATCATTTTTGCTCGTGTCACAACAATCCGTACAGTCACTATGTGCACATGCAGATATTTATATTTATTAGCAAACTCTGCATGGGGCTTTTCACCGTTGCAGCACCGAACATTACATATTCTGATATACTTGATCAAAATGAAATCACCGAATTGAATAATATTTATTTTCATAAAACCAAGATAATTCCAGCGATAAAAAATGCAAATGGGAATTCATTGAACGATAAAATTTCATACGAATGATATGAAATTGGATTTCAGAAAGGAAATGGAATTGTTCGACGGAACACTGGAGCTATTGAACGACAGAAAAAAAAACCATACATTTCCAAATACTCACTTGATATCAATCCGTTTATTGTGGGCGATGATGGTTGCTGTGGCGCTGGAGATGATATTTGACTTTGTTCACTGTTGCCACTCTTCTCATCGAATGGGCTTTTTAATTCGTGTTCACTGCTTGTTGCACCTGTGAGATTCTCTGTCTTTGATTTGCTGTCCGGTGAACTGGCAACTAGATTTTGGACATGAACAAAATTTATCGTCATTATTCATTTCTTCTAGAATGATAGTCATTTATTTTTACGGGGGAAACTTTCAACGAATTAATAAAATTTATGTTTAGCTAGATGGTTTCAAGTGGAAGTTAACTATCTTCAAGAGGGATCGATAGTCAAACTACTTCAAGTAAGTATACTCTATTTGTATGAGCTAATTATTTGGTTGATCAAAAAAGTAATTACTTATAAGTAAATCTACTTCAAGGAGAGCATTCCATGTACGCTAGTAGGGAAGTTTTTCACTATATGAAAAGTTGCAAGGTAGGTTTCGATGGTTTTTTTTTTTGTTGCAAAGCAAAAGACTCTCATGGAGTGAGCAGCACTACAAGCGAAAAGTATAAAACTCGATTTCTTGCAAGACACACACAGTTGTGCCCGTTTCTTAAAAAGTTAATTTTAAAGTAGAAAATCACTATACATAACTATTTAAGAGTTAAGGCAACAATTCTTTATGCTGAGCAACAAATTACTTTTTACCAGTGCGCATCATGAATTATTACGATGACTACGCAATACGATGGAAATGGAGCGTAACGAACACAGCAGTTGCAGAAGTTTTCGCCGTATCTATTTTTCGGCGGGAAAAGAAAATGTGTGCAGCTTTCCAGTTTTTTTTTGTTTCCATCTGTTTCGTTCACCGTTGACTGAATGCAGCACGTGTATGTGTGTGTGTGTGTTAGTGTAAGTGGATGTGTTCGTGGATCAAATTTATGGCAGCAACAATAAACCGCGGGAAACGTTCGATTCCATATTTTACATAAGCCTAATTTAAGTGAACATTTATTTCATCTCCTTTTCAATTGTAAGCACCCAATATATCGAGCTGCTTTGTTTTCGAAACTTTTATTCATCGCATACCATCCATTGGTGTGTGTGTGTATGTGGCTCAAGACTTATAGTGTATCGTGAAGGAATCATGTGGCCATTGTTTCTTCGTCTGTTTCTTTTCTGCGTCGTCGTTCTTTGTTACAATTTCGGAGGGTTTGTTGAAAATATTTTTGCTAAAGAGGGTTATCCAAACTGGTGCTCTGAATGAAATATGGATTGGTTGTTGTTGCAGCCGCCTCGGATTCCGAAACATACAGTTTCAGCACAAGCGAGGCACAAAACACGCGACATCGAACCGATCAAGTATTTCACAGCGGAAAAAAGAGGAGAGTATTTCAGTTTGACGTATGTTAGCTAGTAGACAATTACCTTTTTTTTCTACTCTCTACCTATATCTGAACTTAATTTATGGCTGGAGTGCATATCTACATTTAAGACAGACTTTTGAGTACAATAATATACTAGCGAGTGAACGCAAGGCAGCCATAAGAGCCGCAAAAACTCACATAACTCATATGAAGAGCTTATTCAGTCTTATTTTCCACTACATTTAGTGATACACTCTTGAGCATTGAAAAAAAAAATTGCGAAGGATTTTTATCCCCCATTCATTCAACCGACGAATGCCATAGATGAAATGCGAATTGGTGCGTATGCTCCCATTTAGAATGCCTTATAATTGAGTGAATTTCCTCGTGAAAGGAGGTCTCGGCATCTTTGTCGAATTAATAAAGAGAAATGAGCACATTCGTACGAGAAAAAAGAACACTAGAGTGATGGCAAAAACAAAACTTCACCGACACAATTCGACGTTGTTGTTTTTCCAGGAATCCTATGAACCAACACATGGTATATGGTCGAAATAATGCAAAGAAAATGTTCATTACAAAAACGGAGAAAAACTATTTCAATGGAAGAAAAAAACCATTTGAGTGCAGAGAACGAACAAAAAATGCACCGTTTGTTTTACAGTCGAAGCTGACTTTATGTGTACATTTCACCATATGAATAATAAATATTTATATAATCGTGCTGCTTTTGAAAACTGTCTACGTTCATTTTGCAGTCGGAAATAGTATGACGTGATATACGAATAGCGCAAAACGGTTTGATAAATGCCTTTCAAATTGGCCACAATGGCACCGGGTACAATTTCGACAGCAGAAAAAAAATGGGCGAGAATGTAATGCCATGAGTCAACTGTTCGGACAAGTTCGGAACTATTGTTCTACTGTGTATGTCGGCCGTATGCTGCACACAAAGTGGACACAATGTGTTGCAAAATGAAAGAAAATGTTGATCTGTGCCTTGATTATTATAAGCCACAAGGGCATTCAAATCAGCATAACAAACTGGGTTTTCGGAACAAATTGCCATTGATTTTATTTTTGTCGTCGTACTGCACAAAAGGACAACGTCGCATAAATTCCTTGAATGGTCGTTGGTCATCTCGGTTCGTTTTATTGCACACAACTGAAATTATTCAATTTAACAGCATTTGTTCTGATTGCATCATCATTGATGAATTTCGAAGCCAAATTGGCGCTATACAATGTCTCACACTCTCTCAGCAAAATATGGAGCAAAAAAAACACACACACACACAAGAAAGTCAATATTTGCTTGCACATCAACGAAAATTTTCCAAACAGTTTTACTTTGTGGAACGACAAACTTTTTCCATTTATCTTAAAATGCAAACAATATACGGAGGGGCAAATAAGTTCATATGGCTTTTGGAAATGGATATGATATATAATATAGACTTCCGATCACATTTTCACACTTAAGCTTAATAACGAAGGACATGCCTCGTCGATAAAAGCATTAAATGTGTGTGTGTGTGTGTGTGTGTGTTCGTGGGAAAATGGAGAAAAATGAAAAATCGCGAGTAAACTATGCATTAAAATTAATGAGCGAGCAATTATTGTTTCAATTATATTTTGAAGCGATAATCCGAGCGAATTGAATCATCATTTGTGATTATCGCATCGACATAAGTATTAAACAAATAAAATTGGCTTAAAAACTTTTGAGTCACAACAATCATTTGACATAATACGGAACTGCACAAGCACTTAACGAATTTTATATGGTCGTTAATTTAAAAGCCGCCTAATGTGTTTCCACCCGAAACGTGTTCATATAGAAATATTCAATGATTCTTTGTGTTTGAGCGCAATGCGTGCTGCTTTTTTCTCTTCTCATCTTTCCGTCTAGCTCCCATTATGCGGACGCGCAGTATTTTACCAATGCCATTTATTTGTGCATGCCACACTCATGCTCTGTCACGTATTCCAATCAAAGTTAATGTTGATTTTATCTCTTTGGCCTGAACTTATTCCACCCATTCGTTTCATTTCGGCAGATTCAGGTTTAAAATTAAAAAAAAAAAAAACAATTTCCACGGAGTATTTACATAGCTGATGAGTTGTAATTTGGTGAATTTTTTCATTCGTTTTTTTTTTCATTTATGTTATAAAACGCATTTTTTTAATCTGTGTTTTTTTTTTCTTGTCATGTTGAAAAGGGTTGGTTTTTCTTCTGTACAGAAGCTCTCATTATAAAATATGTTGGAAATGCATCGTTATAAGCTATAATCATTGTCAAAGGAGTTACGACTGCATATATCCATTTATGTGCATCTATTTTCATGCGATTCATGACAATTTTGCATTCATACAGTTTTTTATATGTATTTCTGTATGTGTTTTTTGTTGTTATTTGCAATTTTATCCGGAAAATCAACTTCATTCACCGCCACCCGATGAATTGATTGACATTATTGTTTTCCATGTTCAAAATCATGTTGATAGCTGCTTTTAATTTTCATCCTGCGTCGTCGGAGCGCTTGTCATTCGTATGTTTTTCCCTTTTATTCATTATTTGCGTTCGTTCATCATTCGTGTATTTGTTTTGTGCAACGAGATAGAATGAGGAAAAAAAAACGCAAATACAACATTTCAATATCAATGTTGTTATGCCTATTTCCATCGTGAATTTTACATGGTAAAAACAATAAAACGTCAACATGACCATGTTACAGTTACTATTTTTGTTGCAATGTTTGCTTGTGAAATGATACATGCACGCCCGCGCTCCTGCATCCACAAACACAAACAATAACAATATTTTCGCATAGTTTTTTCCCCATCGCCATGCATTGATTTTGCCACAAAAAACCTGGATGCCAGCGAAATGAGCATTCTCTCGCTCATTCTCTGCAATGAAACAGAGAGAACAAAGAGCGATCATGGTTTGATGCACTCACTGAAACGACATGTGCGTTGAATGGATACTCGGTGCAGAGTTTTAGTTTAATTTACCAGAGCACATTTTAAACGCGTATACACACAAGTAAAGTGCTACATCATTTTTATGACTCCTAATACTTTGGAACTGTGCATGCTTATTCTTCGTGTAATTGCGTTGCTTAAGCCAGTAAACGGTACATTTTGTTTCTCTTTTTTCTACGTATTTTATCAACAAACAAATTACTGCTCCAATGAGTTAAAAGCTCATTCTTCATGTCTGCGGCTCTCTCAGTCGAAATGTAATCATTTGTTATCATTGCCAGAAAAAGGAAAACAAAACCACCGCTCAACAATTAATGCATAAAGAAATAATTGCGCCGCAAAGTAATTACACGCAAAATGTCACTTGTTCTACTAAAACAATTCATTTCGCTACCAGCACCGTCGTCGTTTTGTTCTTACGTGGAGCCGAAAATTTACGGTCTTTTCACAATCTTGATGCCGAAAAATCGTTAGACAAAGTTGCATAGTTTTTCGAACAAATAAATAATAATATTCCATTGTGCTCATTAATTTGATTTTAAATTGACTGGCTTCAGCAGCAAGTGGCTTTTGTTCCCCAAAAATCGATCCATAAATTTAGAAATAATATTTTCGTTGAATTCAGTCTGGTTGAAATTGTGGAACGGGCAAAAATACTGGCTCAAATGGTATCAGGTGAGTGAAATTAAATTGTATCTCGTGAAAATTATTTCATCATATCAACTTGTCACAGCATCGCATTAATGTATTTAATTACAGAGAATGCTTTCGATTGGTGCTCGATTTCATAAGTGCATTAAGAGTTTGTCATCTGATAAAAATCGCCCATCAATGTTTTTTCCCCTCATCTTGCCATTCCAGCAAGAATCGAGGACCACTTATTTCATTTCAGTCACGTTCGGTCGAAATGTGATTTTCACTATTACTACGACCGATTTTCTTTCTTTCTCTCGCTTTTTTTTGCATTTAATTGATCGATGAACAGTTAAAATACACACAGTTATTCTCCAACACTTTGTTCTCTCGCAATTCAATCGCTGTTGTATATCGTGTCATTGCTCCAATTTTGCCATTGGAAAAATTTAAATTTCAATAAAATTGCTGACCTTTTTCGTGGCGGACGAAAATTAATATCGCGTTTTCGTGAGCACACACACACCGTGTGTGTGTGTGTATGTCAATGAATCATGTTGGCGATTGCATTACGGTCAGTAATTGTCGAATGAATGTCAATATTGACCCCGATACATTCAGGCTTAAAATATGCTCTGGTCAATATCGTGCATTGAAAGGAGAAGAAGAGAAAAAAAAAATAGCGACCGAACATGAAAACCGCTAAACCGTGGCAAAAACAGAAAGAGCACTACAATACAATTACAAAACGTCTGTTTCACAAACTTCGTACACCGTCTTTTTTTTGGGGAGCATGAATGCAAGTGTGTTGATGTTATGTGTTTGTTTTTCGTATGTTGATTTTTCAATATCCTGTTCGCCGATGAGAGCGCACTCGTTCACATTTGGTGGAAAAGTAATAATTGGATATGATTCATTTTTTAAAAATGAAAAATCTAATGTAAAACATGCAGTTCATATTTCGTAACATAAAACCGAACTTTCTATGTCGCCGAGTCGACAAATCAAGGTCCCAATCATTCGACGATGCGAGCGAAGGAACCGCCACAGAGAGATAGCGAGGAACAGATGGAGAGAGAGCAGGAGGGAGAGGATGGAAGAGAGCAACGTCAATGTGCCATTTAACATGGTTGTCGCAATGCTTGTATGCCCGAGAGGGTCCTGCAGACGAGATAAGCAACGGGTAGGAGGTGAAGGAGACACAAAGTCAGCTAGCAATTGTTGTACGTTATCAAAATTTTAATTAGAATGAACTCTGCCGCAGGGCTCAATGCCATAATGTTACGCTAGATAAAGCGTTCGTTCGTTTATTCGTCGTTTGGTTGGTTTGTATTTCTGTGTGGCATTAGACACACACACAGAGAGATGGAGAGAGAAAGAGAGAGAGAGAGAGAGAGAGAGAGAGAGAGAGAGAGAGAGAGACTGAGCTTATAGTCGACTTGTAATCCAGAACAAATAAGTGTATTGGTAAACGTCATTAAATGTCACCTGGTTCATTGCTGTTGCCGTTGCTTCCAATATAACACGAGTATATCCATATCCACACTCAATACCTCTGTTTACTGAACTTTCCTCGCCTAATGACGTCAATTCATAGCAATCATACACATGCACCTATATTAACCGTACAGATAATGTGATTTATATACTTTCACTCACTCAATGTGTACCTACATTGTACATCGTACTCTTCGAATGTCTCAAGAAATCGAATTTTTGCCGATACACTTCCGAGAATAAGCAATTCATTTTTAATGAGCATATAAGAAGAATTTTCATTTCGTCTTCGTTTTGTTCGTGGGTTTTTGATCGCATTCATGTTGAAAACTTATCTATGAATTTCAACACGTTGCTCGATTATTTATGTGGAATGGTGTTTTTTTCTCGTGTGTTTCTTTTCTTCATGGTGACATTTTTATATTTCAATGCTAAGCCAACCCAAGCCATCCCGAGCCATCCCAAGCAAAGCCATTCCGAATAATAAATTGTTAGACAACTGAGCACGCGACAGCATTTGTTATGTACTTGTCGTTGTTCGTCAATCGAATGAAACAGAAAAAAAAAACGTACATATCGATCGCAGACATCGATTGTTTTTACTATAAGTGGCACAATTAAGATTCACTTAATGGTTTTGATGGCGGCGCAATTGTGCTTAGAAATAAAACGGAACAGCCGAGTTGTCATATAAACAACACCATTCAAAAGGCACTCTTGTTCTCGCTTCGCTCGTTTGCTCATTCTCCGTGTCTTACTCGAAAAAACTTTGTTCGGAAATGGATCAACCAAAATGATTGCCTCTTCATTTATGGATGCTGTTAAAGAACAAATGTGTTCTGTTCAGTGACGTTTATATTTCATCATTTAATTGTGAAAATTTTACGCCTTTTTCCCCGTTGTTATTGCTGCTGTTTTTGTTGTTGTTTTGGCCTTAATACCAAAACGATTTTATGTTTTTTTTTTCCATATGGATAATTATATTGGGTAAGTGTGTGCCCATTCCGTTAAAAGGCAATATCGTTGGATGGCCGTTCAAATTGTCATACAGCTTGCGTGTGTGTGTGTGTGTGTGTGTGTGTGTGTGTGTGTGTGTGTATTTCGGAAACCGATTTTATGCAAAGTTTGCATAGAATCTTCAAGGCTACGTATTTATATGTGATTGTATGAGTGCTTTTTTGACTTGACGTAAAGCACACCACTTTCAATTTGGCTGTCAATTCTACCAAAGATTGCAGTCAAGTAGAATGACTTTCTAACGAACGGGCAAAACAACACACATAAAAAAATATTGTTCAATTGACCGAAAAATACTGAAATTTACTTCATAACGATGGCATAAATAATTTTCATGCAATAATAAAGCAAGGAATTTACGCTAGAGAAGCAAAAGCACGAAAAAAAGAGCGCGCGCACGTTGACGTTATTTCCTTCTTCCAATGTTTTTCTTCCTTGCGTCGGCAAAAGGAAACAGTCTAATGTTGTTGAGTTTTTTTTTATGGTTTGTTACATCTCTTGCTCGCTCGCTTGCTCGTTCCGAATTTCCATGATGAATGGGTGTCAAGTTTCCATTTGTAGAAAGCTTTCAAAGATTGGTCTCTCGTTTCGCTATCACCATAAATTATCGTCAAATTTGGGGTGAATACCGAAAAGACTTTATGCGCAATGCACACTTTACTTGGAGCCTTTTTTCTCTTCTCGACAGGCAAAAGAAATGTTCAACAATTTATGCTTTAAATTGGCTGCATTGGAAAAGTTGCACCAATTTTATGCGGTTGACGTTGCATAGTTTTCGTTCGCAGAGTGAAAAATTACACAAATCACCGCAGTTCACAAGTTTAGATGATCTGTTGACATTCGAATTTGCGCAATAATACGTGTGCTGCTGCAGCTGTGAATTGTCTGTGTTGAAAACTTACAGCTTGACATTTCCTTTGGTGCAATTTGTACATTTTATATGATGGCAATGAAATGAATCCACATTGTACTGTGGTTCACTTCGCGCCTTGCCTCGTTCAATCGCCCTCAACAAAGCTTGTTGGTTAATTGGTTCCGAAGCTCACACTCTATCTTCCTCTGTTTGACTCATTTTATTCATGCTTTTGTTTACAATGTGTTGTTTTTCTTTCCCATTTGTTAATTGGTTTTTAATTGGATGGTGTATGTATTGCAACGCTAAAAATATTGAATGACCAAATATAGAATCGGTCGGTCGCTTCGGTTTCGGTCGCAATATTGACAATGGGAATGAAAATCGATAATTCGTTACAACACCAACCGCATCAGCAATCGATTCTCATTGCTTTTTTTCCCGTCGCAGCCAATTGTGCCGACGCCAACATCAGCACAGCGGTTCGTGACTAAGGAATCGATACGCCGAAGGCATACATACGTCCACAATAACGCCCTAACTGACATTCTATGCCGCGGTAAACAGTTAGCGAGAGAGAGAGAGAGAAAATTGTATGTGTTTTTCACAGATACATCGGACTAAAATTAAATATTTTGATAAATTTACAGCAAAACCCCAGAGACGAACAGACTAGGAAGTAATCAGTTGATTGTTGACAAACATTTCATTGTACAGTGAAATTACATTACAATTATGGCTGTCATTGTGGGTTTGGTATAGGACATGCACTTGTTTGTCGCTGCCTGATGAAATTATATGCAGGTTTTGATTACGATTTTTTTCTTTCACTTGTCCTTTGGCAGAAAAAAAGAAGGAAAAACCAATTTTCAAAATTCAGACGCAATAATAATCGATCGGAAATGATACAAAATACCTGAAAAAAACATTCTAAAATATTACAATATAGCCAGGCCAAGTGCCTAATATAAAAAATTTATAGCCCCATGATGCGATTGAGCTTATCATCTAACACCTCTCGTTGAAAATCCAGTCATCGTCACTGTAATGTAGTAGTAGCACAAACATTGAATGACGCATGTTCCAATGAAATTCTCTTTCATCAATAATTCCATGGTAACTTCTTATTCATTCATTACAAAGTGTTTGGCCTGCGAAAACACTTGAATTTCAACGGTATATCGCTTTCTCCTCGAAAGCATAATAAAAATTGCAGATGAAAGGACGAGAGCGAGGCGAACGCCTTCGATTGGCTTCGAAACGAACACAAAAAAAATGTTCGCATTAAACGATTATAATTATCTGAGCTGATAAATATTTCGATGAAAACGACGGCTGAAC
This sequence comes from Sitodiplosis mosellana, assembly GCF_009176505.1. NCBI lineage: Eukaryota > Metazoa > Arthropoda > Insecta > Diptera > Cecidomyiidae > Sitodiplosis > Sitodiplosis mosellana. The sequence continues at coordinate 977,221 of NW_022595247.1, read as the reverse complement.
TCTCGAAAACATTTAAGCTGTTCAATTAGTCTCAGATTCCAATTCGTTTTCATTTGCTCCAATGCAACGGTAGAACCAATCGAGTTGGCTACTATGTTGCCAACGTATTTATGTTGCAAATGCCTCAATTAGTATGCTATTGTTGCGCATCGGAGCCTCTAAATCGAAAATAATTCCATTCGGATTAAAATAATAATGGAAATCCCATCTTCAATGCTCTTTGTCTGTGAGTCTCTGTGTGTGTTTTTGCTTCATCACATCATTTACACAACGCACGAAACAATTCATTGAGAGGGTCGTTGACAAAAAGAGCGGCAGAAGCCGATGCCAATGAGATGCCTCTTACTTAAAGTGTCTGAACAATACCTGAGTAGCCTCTTATCGTTTATCGCATTTCGAAAATTTTTCGCCACTTGATAAGATACCAAAACAGTCGGAATGTGCACAACATTACCTACTATTGCAACATCATTCGAAATCATTGTTTTTTTAGTAATATCATTGGCAAATCACGCACCCAACTATATGTTCTTTACATTTACTATAGTAAACGAAGAAATGCTATGGCATAACTTATTTTTAATAATTTTACTATATTGAACTTGATGCCGAGCCTATGGGCAACTTGAAAAAAAAACTACAGTTTTTAAAAGAGATGTACGATTCGAAATTCGTTATTTTTTCTTCGAATTCCGAATCACTTGAGCCGAGGAATGCTGGGCATGTGAAGGATTTCTGAGCGGATGTGCTTTATATAAACTGTATAAAATGTTCATATGCCAAAAACATGGAACCAAGTGCTTAATAAGTATTTATATTATGTTTTTTTTTTTCTTATCGGCGTTGATATCATAAAAGTTAATTCCATGTTATAAACTTCAAGTTTACTGCATCAAGCCAGTACGCACATTCAAACGCATCAGAGCTTTGCTGGTGCCATTTGGCTGCTGTATTTATATTCCCCAAGTAGTAAACACCCCAAATCATATTATTTCTGCATGAAAAAAAATTACCAAAATCGGTGTCAATTCTTTACAATCGGCAATAATTCATCATGTTTGAGATGAAGAGAAAATTTGTTGATAAATTTTTAATATTTTTACCATATTGATCTCATATATTGTAATATTCGGTGAGTGCCACTAAAAAAATATCCACACTCATCTAGTGCGTGAGACGCATGGTCACTAGGGTGTTTTCGGTATTAAATAAACAGAAAATGGTAGTTTAAGTTTGATAGAGCAGACAATTTGGAATCGATTTCATATATTTTTGTTCGGAATCAGTCCAAGATGCCACTTCCCACAAGCAAAACAAATGTTCGTCGAATTTTGAGGTTATATCACTATTCGATGAAACTAATCTGATATTTTCCACTTTTTTCGATTCAATCTCACTGCCATTTATTTTCACGTAATTTTTATTGGAATAAGTGGCCAAATAGTCGAAAATTCACACAAATTGTATTGCCTCTTTGACCGGTTCTTCAGTCATAGAAAAAACACCGACAAACTCATTTTTTTCACAGAAATTCATTCAATGAGTTTGAAATAGACGATAAATTATCTAAATGCACTAAAATATCCAATCGAACAAAACCAGGAAGGCCAAATTGCAGCAAAACTAAAACGTAAACAAAATGAGTTGTCATCATGAAATCTGGGCTTCTTTGACATTTTGAAGGGCTACCAATGCACTTGTGCGAATGAATCACAGTCAATTCGCACGCAGTGATTCGCGCAGATGTATTTTGGTCTTGTCAAACATCAAACTAAGCCCGAATTTCATAATGACAGCTCGTTTTTGTTTACGTTTTGGTTTTGCTGCAATTTGGCCTTCCTGGCTTTGTTCGATTGGATATTTTAGTGCATTTAGATAATTTGTCGTGTATTTCAAACCCATTGAATGAATTTTTGTGAAAAAAATGAGTTTGTCGGTGTTTTTTCTATGATTGAAGAACCGGTCAAAGAGGCAATACAATTTCTGTGAATTTTTGACTATTTGGCCACTTTTTCCAATGAAAATTACGTGAAAATAAATGTTTGCATTGAGAATTCATCCCTGGTAGTGAGAATGAATCGAAAAAAGTGGAAAATATCAGATAAGTTTCAGCGAATAGTGATATAACCTCAAAATTCGACGAACATTTGTTTTGCTTGTGGGAAGTGGCATCTTGGACTGATTCCGAACAAAAATATATGAAATCGATTCCAAATTCTCTGCTCTATCAAACTTAAACTACCATTTTCTGTTTATTTAATACCGAAAACACCCTAATGGTCACTCATTTAGTGAGTGAGACGCACGCGGATGAGATGAAGCAAAGCGGAAGAGAAGCGGGCAACTCCATACGAACGAACGATATAGCGCGCATACATTTCGTCACTCCGTCGTTAGAATACGGACACAAACACAAACACGTAGTACCCATTGACTCTATGTTCTAGTTGCGCGCTTCCCTTTCGCTTTGCTTCATCCCATCCGCATGCGTCTCACTCACTAAATGAGTGACCATGCGTCTCACGCACTAGATGAGTGTAGATATTTTTTTAGTGGCACTCACCGAATATTACAATGTATGATTGAACTTGATATCGCGAGAAAAAAAAACATTTTGGGCAGCAAAAAAAAGAAACAATAACAGAAGAATGGCAATAAACATGTCAATGATTGCACAAAAAGTCAAGTGTAAAACTGAATCGCGATAAGAATGAATTGCGAATAAGAATAGAATAAATACAGCTGAATCAAGTAGTCAAGGTTGACATTTCTTCGTGGCAATTTTATCCCGAAACACACATTTTAGGTGATGATAGAAGAATTTTTTTCGAAATTGAATTGAACATAGTGAAATAATTGATTTTTTGAAATTGTCTTTAAATTAAATTAATTCCGATAATTATTGGATTATAATTCAATATATATTACGCTCCACATACATTGGCTTTTTAAAAACATTAATTAATTGTTTGTATGCAGGCCAACTGGTGGTACTTAAATCATGCAGATTTTCAAAGTCATTTGTGTGGCACTGCTGTGTGTCGCAGTAATTGCACTTCCCTCGGAGAAACATGATTGCGATAGCAATTGTGAAGGTTGTGATGGCAGCTGTGGCCATAAACCCAAAAAAACTGAAGCCGAACCACCAAAATTGGAATGGTGGGAAAATGCGGTTTTTTACCAGATCTATCCGCGTTCATTCAGAGACAGCACCGGTGATGGTATTGGTGACATTAATGGTATCATCGAAAAGTTGGATTACTTGCAAGATTTGGGAATTGATGGGACATGGCTTTCGCCAATCTTTAAGGTGGGTTTTTTTCATCGTCTAACGCGAATTTAATCGTATAGTTGAAACTGAGCCAAAGTATAGCCCCAGAAAAAAAGCATTGAGTAATGTTTTTGTAATTTGTGAAGAAAAGCACGTAATAATTGAAGTTTTTCGAACAATAGAGCTATTTGTAAATGCTTCCAACTTTTTCTAAATGACTGAATAGTTCCCATTCAATTACGATAATGTTTACTTTATGTCGAACAAACATACAATTTCGTGAATTAACGTAATTATTACGTGAATGATTGATGAAATGCAATATTCGAAACGAAATGTGTGTTATTTGCTCATTTCCTTCGAATATTCAAGCTATTTTCCTTTTCTCCTTATAGTATTATTAAAAAGACATTACACAAATGATTAAGCCGTTATTGTTCCGCTCTAAACTGAAATTTTCGGTGTTTGAATCGATTTTTAATATTTTGAACATTTTTTTACATTCCAATTTTTCTAACAGAGTCCGATGAAGGATTTTGGCTATGACATTGAAGATTTCCGCGAAGTCGACCCTATGTTTGGTACATTGCAAGATTTGGAAACCCTATTCAAAGAAGCAAAAAAGAGAAACATTCGAATCATTTTGGATTTCGTGCCAAACCACACTTCGGATCAAGCGGAGTGGTTTAAAAAATCAGTGAAACGTGAAGGAAAATACACTGATTATTACATTTGGGCTGATGGCAAAGGTAAAGACGGAAAAGAGTTCCCACCAAATAATTGGGTTTCAGTTTTCTATGGCCCGCCTGGACCTATAACGAGGAACGTAAACAGTGGTATTACCACTTTTTCCGTAAGAATACTGCAATAAATATTAACGGTGAGATGTTCCGGAATAATCTTTTTTTTTATTATTTTTTGCAGTTAAAGAGCAACCGGATTTGGTAAGAAAATGTGTCAATAAATTTGGTTCGAATTGATTTGGTAAACGATGATGATGTTTATGAATAATTTGAGTTTATTTCCATTTTTCGGCAACTCAAAGAATTTCCGCAATGAAGATGTCGTTAACGATATGATCGACGTTCTGAACTTTTGGTTGGAAAAAGGTGCTAGCGGTTTCCGTGTTGATGCAACCAATAACTTGTTCGAGTGTGAAGATTTGCGTAACGAACCACTGAGCAATCATACCAACGATCCCAAATCATATGACTACTTATTGCATCACTGCACAAAAGATTTGCCAGAAGTGTATGAGGTGGTGTACAAATTCCGCGAAGTTATGGATAAATTCCGGGCGAAACATGGCGGCGAACAACCTATTTTAATGACTGAAGCATACGCAAATGCCACCGAATTTGTAAAATATTTCAAATCGGCCAATGGCACACTTGGCTCCCAGATGCCATTCAACTTTGCATTGATTAAAAACGTGACGCGGTATTCGACGGCACAAGAATTTAAAGACGAAATCGATGCGACAATTAAAAGTGTGCCCAAAGATACACGTCTTAATTGGGTCATGGGCAATCACGATAAACCACGCATTGGTTCACGATTTGGCGAACGACGGATCGATGGTCTTCTTGCTTTGGTCATGACATTGCCTGGCATTGCCGTGACATACAACGTATGTAATTGGCTCACATTCGCTGTGGCCGCCACATGAAAAAATCCACCCAGCGAATACAAACACATTTAATTTTCCATTTGAATTTTTGCAGGGCGAGGAAATTGGAATGTTAGATAATCGAGCAATTTCATATTCCGACACAAAGGATTCCGCAGCCTGTAACCTCGACGCTGCAACCGGAGATTGGATCCAAGAATCACGCGACCCAGAACGTAAGAGCATTTTTACATTTACATTTTCGCCTCTTTTTTTTCTCTCTATATCGAGCCATTGTTTCGGGTGGCAAAACGTGCTAAAAATAATGAAAATATCACTCCACTAACAACGACGAAGACGATGGTCATAGAAAAAAAATCTATGAAAAATTAATGTGTAATACATTTATTTTCACTTCAGGTACGCCATTCCAATGGAGTAAAGAGAAATTCGCTGGATTTATGCCAGAAAATGCAACGGAAAATCCATGGTTACCAATTCATCCCAACTATCGTGAGGTGAATGTTGCATTACAAAAAGAGATTCCACGCAGCATATTAAACTACTACAAGCAATTGGTGCAGCTTCGCAAGGAGAACACCTTCACGTATGGTTCATTCGAATCGAGGGTTATTAATGAAAATGTGTTCAGTTATGTGAGGTAAGTAAAGAAAAAAATTTATCACCTCAATTGATTGATACGAAAGTGTGCCACACGTCAAAGCCATATAAAGATGTTGTGGATAAAGTCGAATGGTAAATAATATTATGTTTGTTGGGTAATTCATTATATTTCAGAGCACTTAACGAGTCTGACACATACGTGGTTCTTATCAATTTCGGTGCACGTGAAGAACAAATTGATATCAGTGAAAATTTGGCCGAACAACTGGAAATAGTAGCTGTGGGCAGTGACTCATGTTACAAACAAAGGTATAGATATCGACTCCCCCAAAAAGCGAAAAAATGCTTTCCCATCACTTGTTCAAACACACCATCCATATTTTGATATCGGTCGGTCGCAGCAAATTGGAAACGAAACACGCAAAAACACAATAGCAAATGGAGCTTGAGTCTGTCACAACCGACCGATGAAGCAAAATAAAAACACCATCGACAATGCACGACAAAATATGACCAATCTATTTTCGGAGATGGCAAGAGAGAGTGTCATTCACTTCATTTTTAATTTTCTCTTTTGTTTTCATCCGTTTTTATTTTCCGTTTTTGGAATTGTGTGTGTGTGAGTGTTTTCAATCGATTTCCATTTATTTTATGCTGCTGCCGATCGAATCGTTACTTTATTTATCGATGTCTGTTTGTATTTTGGTTCGTTTACTTTTCTTCGACGATGAAAATGATGAAAATAAGGGGGTTTGAAATGATATGACCTATTTTGCTTTCAGGTTGCTCCTTTTTTTTCTATCGTTTTTTCGGGAATGAAAACAACTTGCTCGTTTTCTTATACGTGTTTTTGTTTTTCTATTTATTTCCAGTGAAAAAGTAAAAGCGAAGGAAGTCATTTTACGAAAATATGATACAATTATTCTGAAAGCAGCTCATGTACATGAAAATAGCAAAGGCGTTGGGTCATCAGTCATCGCAAACATCGCATTAACGTTTGGCTTGTTCGTCGCATCGACTGCACGTTTTATTTTCTAAATGCGGTGTGCGCTAATTAATTGAGCAATTAGCGAGATGTACGTTGTTTTAGTTGTTCATTTTTGTTTGTTTGTCTGATCGCGTTCTGTAATGTTCAAGCAGTTTTTATTTTATTGTCCATATTAAGTCAAACAATCGTGTCTTTCAAGACATTTTTCATTAAAGCACCCTTTTTTTTCTTTGTTAGTTGATAGACAAATTCATGTTCCATTTATAGATAGAGTTAATTATTTATAAGAAAATACTCGAAGAAAAAAGAATGTTTTTTTTCTGTTTGACGGTGTGAAAATGGAATAATGATATGAAAAGTGTGAACAAATAAAAGAATTTTAATAAATGACGTATGTGGTTATGAAATGATTTGCCGAAGTAGCATAAAAAATAAGTAATTGGACGATTTATTTCCATAATTTGGTTTGGCATTTGATGATAGTAATGATTTAAAAAAAAACACTCGTTGAACCAGCATTGAGTTTTTAAATCGTAACGTTCATCAAAGTGTAATGTTATTCTAGTCGTTTCGTTCGTTTTTCAAAACTACCTTTGGAACATTTCCAAGGAACCGCCTTCCTTATTCGCTCCGAACGAAAAAATTCTATCTTAGACAAATCGTTTCGAGAGAAGAAAAAAGCACGTAATCGCTCCCAATGAAACGTAACGAGATGAAGAAAAGGTAGAAAAAAGAACAAACTCCCACAAAGTGAAGTAAAGTTTGCATTTTCAATTCAACTGATTAACGTTTTTAAAACGCTGCAAGTCGTGTTCGATTCACCGGTTTGCCGTTTTTTTCTTCTTCGCCTCTTAAAACATGTAGTAGTTCTTTTTAACCGTATTTCTCTTTTTCACTTCCTTTTGATGGAGTGTTTTACCGTTTAGTTTCATAGACACTGAATGCACAAATTGGATTCTTATTTGTTTTTTTTTTTGTGTGTAGCTTACCTATGACGTAGTTGTATCCATCCAGTGTAAGAACACATTTACGTGTCGTTATCGCTGTGCTTGATGGTGACGTTGATGAGCAACTGGGTGATTGATGTCGAAACGAAGATCGAGTTTGTGACGATCGGTTTGCGACAACATTTAACGCTGGTAAAACTCGTGATCCGCCCGGATCCGATTGGCATTTATGCACTAAATCTCTTGCACGTGATATGCATTTGGAGGTGATAGTACGTTTGTAGCTGCCATCATTGCGCCGAAGCGCATAGTCTTTTGTGCAAAGCTCATCGGTGGCGGTAGTGGTGTTGACGACGATGCCAGTGGCCGAAAATGCTTTGTCACACTTGGTTTTGCGATTGTCATCCATGTGGGTAATTGTTTGGCCATCGTCATCGCAGCTCGAATGTGATCCATCATTACTTTTTGTAATGGTTGGTGTGCCGACAGCCCCTGTAGCTGTACTAGCAGCAACAACCGCAGCCGCTGCCACTGTATTTATATTTTCATCACTAATCGAATTATCCATAACTTTGAACAAGCGTATGTTTACACAAAACCTGAACGGGAATTTCTCCCCACAATGACAACGCAGACGTTGGAGATACTGATAGAAAGAGAAGGAGAGAGAGAGAGAGAGAGAGAGAGATACAGTGTGCGTGTGAAAACTTCCGTTCCTTATTGCTATTAGCACCCAGTTTGCAGCATGATCTTTTTTCTTTCTCTCTCGCTAACACACTCTCCGTTTATTTGTATTTTTCTGCCGTTTCTTTGGCAAATCAATGGAAATTAGATGAAATCAAATAGTGTATAAAATGGGAATATAAATGGCTTCCTTGTTACTTGTTCTGTGACTTGGCAGTTTTTCGTGTGTTTTATTCGAATGTCTCAGCCACTGGATCGGATTTTTATGATGTTGGACATGTTTATCTTAAATATCCGAATGACTTAGTACGTGATATTTGGATTTACGGTCGGTTTGTGTTCACTCTTGTGCTACAGATAGAGAGGATGGTTGTTGATTTAATTTTCTCTTTATCACTCTCTCTCTCTTTTGTCGCTGTCCGCTCGCTTGTATTCGATTAACGTCCCATTTATTGTAAAAGTTTTTCCACGAACTTTTCACATTTTTCTTCTATCATGACGATACTTTTTCTGTTCCGTTGTTGTTTTCTGTTTTTCTATTCACTCACACAAACATTTGTGTTTCACTCGATTATATAAATTATTGTGTGTTTTCTTTTTTTTTATAAATTCGACGCGTTTTTCATTCTTCTCTATCTGTTCAAATTATTATTATTTCATTTTGTTCATTGTTGTTATTCACTTAATTTGATATCAGCTTTTGTTTAGCTGGGCTTTTTTTTCTCTGTGTGCGTTGAACATTTTTTTTCCTCCTTCTTTTCATAACATTCTTTGTTGCTCGAGGGATGAAATACGAATGATTGTGTTCTTAGGTCTTCTTTCAAACAAATTTAATTTGTTGAAAATAACAAAATTGTCTATAAATCACCAGTAAAATTGGTCCCCTTTTTCTCTTGCTCTTCCACACGCTTGACCTAATTTCACTTTATTTCTATTTTTATTCTTGTTGCTGTTGTACCAATCGAAAAGAACCAACAGTGAGTAGATGTGAAGCTGCAAAAGTGAGTTTTCTTCTTTACGATACGCTACGACTTTTCTTTTTCTCCGTATGGCGAATAGAAATCATCAGGTCACAATGATATCTGATCGAACGGAAAAAAGATGTTAATGTGTTTTCAGTATTGTTGTCACGTTGTTTGCCATTTTATCATGGCCCCAGGCACGTTGACCGAGAGATCGACACCGTATATCTGCGTTTTGTCGGCCGCCGCACACTGATTCAGAAACATGAAATTTTAATTGATTGGGTCAGTTCAAATTTCTTGAAAAACATCCATCGCATATAATCTGTTTACACTTTGTCCACAAGATGACGGTTATGTGTATGTGTGTTTCTTAAAATTCGACCTTAGCTTTGGTTTACATAGAATTTACATTTTCCCTGCTGAGTTTTTCATTCGTTTGGGCACTTTGCGTGCTTTTCGTTCGATTGTCTGTCTCGACGCAATACCGTATTGGCACCGAATTTTCGATTGGCACCCTCTGTTTTGGTGCGATTGTATCAATTGATTTCGTTTTGTGTCGAATGAATATTGATGCGGATTAATCCAAAACAATAAAATGGCCTTAAATTGGCCAATAACTCAGTTTTAATTTTGCAATAAACTGTGTCGTGTGAAACGGTTTTTTCTGTTTGAAATATATCAGTTGCTTTTCATGTGAATTGTCTGCAGTGTGTGTGTATATTCCATTGAACGAGGGTGACGACGGCAGGTGCGGGCGGAGTTTTGGAAAAAATTTCGCATTTTGCGCAATAAAAATATTGTTGGTAGGAAATTTGTGTTCGATAAACAAAAAAATTGCGCGTAACTGCCATGGAATAGTGTGCCGCAACCCTTCGAGCGTCAGGTACATACACACCGAATGTGTGTGAATGAAAGAAGCTACTGCATGTGGAAAAAAGCAGAGAATGTATTTGGCTAATGTCAGCTAGCCAACTGAAAACATTCTGGCTGGCTCAGCGGCTGAATTCTATGCGTTGCGTTTTTTCATCGCATCTGCAGTACAGAAATCATATATATGGGGATTTTTGTTTTGTTTATTTTTTGTTGTTTATAAACAAATTTGCCTATCTTTTTGCATTATCACTGTACATAGTATATGTCCATAAGAAATGTGCAGAGGCAATGCAAAAAGATAGGCCGATTTGTTTACAAACGACAAAAAATAAACAAAACAAAAATCCCCATAACTAATGTATTGGCAATGTAAAAATAAATGGCGAACATTTTACATTTCTTATGAGCTGTATACTATGTTCAGTGAAATAGGCAGACTTGTTGACAAATAACGGTACATGAACAAAACAAACATCTCCATATATATGATTTCTGTACTACAGATTGCGATGAAAAAACGCAACGCATAGAATTCAGCCGCTGAACCAGCCAGAATGTTTTCAGTTAGCTAGCTGACATTAGCCAAATACATTGTCTGGAAAAAAGTATAAAATTTATAATCACTTTCATATTTTTGGGCGCATGATGAATGGCAGAATGGCGATGAATAGATGAAGATATATTTTTATTTTATTTCATTTTCTTCTTATGTTGCGTCGTGTATTTTTCCCCTCTCTTGCCTTTTCTATTGCGCTGAATCATCGCGTTCCACATTCAATGTCTTACTTTTTTTTCTTTCAACTTTAGCGCCCGCTTTGAAATTGTAGCAAAAGTCAAACCATAGACAATCAGACGAGTTGTTGAAGGTATAGTACGCGTATTCAAAATGAGAACTATGTGTAGCATTTGCTATTCAGTGGGATAAATGCGAAGCGCAAATGTTATGCGTATTGTATGTCCGATGGGGTGGAGGGAGAGCAGAGGCGACCTTTTCATTTGGATTCAATGGATCGTTTTTCTTCGTGTCGCTTTTTTTCTGCTTTCTTTTCATCGGAGAGGGTATTCATTTTCCCTACGCATATATTTTGCGTTTTCTTACAATCAACCATTCCAGTGACTTCTGCGAATAACAAAAGAAAATTAGGAATCCAAAATTGGGTGCACAAATCGGTTTTTTCTTTCTCTTCTCTTTTTTTCGTCGCTATGGAATAAGAGATGGGCAACAAAAAACTGCGGACAGATCAAACGATTAATGAAAACCACAAAAGCTTTGGACGAATCAAAAAAGGAAACACTCGAAATGGAAAATGCCGAATTTTCGCATTTTGTTTGTCAATTCATTAAATTTGTTCATCTGTTTTGTTTGTCATTTTATTAGCTCGACGCGTTTGCAAATCGTTTTTTTTTGTGTATGTGTATAATTATTATAGAAAAAAACAGCTTCGAGTAGCTTCTGATGTTGGCGAGAGAATGCTGTCATTTTTTTGCTGTTGCTTCTGCGTTTCAAATGACGTCAAACAGAAATGTTATGTGATATGACGATTTGGCGTCGAAAATGTCATGATTGCCACGCACAGAGAGCAAATATCCCATATATAACTATGCTTATTTGAGTATTCATTGAATCGGTTGGAGGAGTTTAACGATTGCCGAAATAATTCCGCTGATAATATTCGGTGTTTTGACGCCAAAAGGGCTGTGTTTTTTTTTTCTTCCTTCTTTTTTTTCTCCCTCTTCGTAAATTGGGTTTGAAGGTTCACTCACTCAGCGCGCTATAATTCATGCGGATAAAAGTTCGCAAACACACTAATCGTTTCGAGATCACTGAATATTCCAGTTTTAATGTATTTTCCAAATAAAATGGAAATGTGCCATTCAGCGACCACATAAACGACACACAAAATGTGCATCGCATAAGCAAACAAACGAAAATGGATCGTGATTCGCGGAAACTTTTTCCATTCCTTTTGGAAAATTGACAAACTTTGCGGTTAACAAGTTTCTCTTACATTTGCGAGTGTGTGAGTGTGAGGAGAGAGAGAGAGAGAGACAAAAAAAGAGACAGAGTTTTGTTATTAAAGACAAAAGCAATCATGAAGTAATATTAAATTGCGGTTCAATGTTTCGCGTTCACTCCTCATTCTTCCTCCCTTTTTTCGTTGGTCTGTTTGTTTTTTATTTTCATTTTATTTTGTGTGTCACTAGCGCGTCATTTCACCTTAGAAGCATTGCAAACAACACATCAACTTGCTGAGCATATCATTGAAAAAAAAATAGCATGCAAACTGGCCATCAGCAAAAAAGAACGAAAAAAAGTGTTTTTTTCAATTTCATCCTGAATAAGAAAAAAACTGCCCAGCGACGATATCATTTCAAATTGGCTGCTGAATTTTTATATTTTCCGCTGTTGCTGTTATTTTGTTCATTCCGTGTTTATTATGTCATCGTGTTTATCTATCTAAAATCATCATAGCCATGGCAGCACTGATGAAGACCTTCTCAAGCTCATTTTTTTTTCATAAGAGACGCGTTTTTCTTGTTACTTATCATTGAAGAGGAGAAAAAAACAACAGCAACAACAGCAGCAGCAGCAACTCACAACCATTTCCCTATAGCAACACATACACACACAAATACGTTCAAATAACAAGAACATTCAAACTGCATCGTCATCAAATTGAATGAAATTCAAAACAACGAAAAAAATGGTATGAAATGGTGTCAGTTTGAAGAGTTTCCATTAAAAATGTTCCGTTGATTTTTCCCATCGAAATTAATAAATTCGTTGATAGCGCTGCGGCCCACCAGCTGGTGCACGGTATGGAATTTTACATGCTCACAGCGGGCATCATTCACAAATACTGTCGTCATTCATCCGTCGAAAGAACACAGCAACTAAAGAATGAGAAAAAAACAACACACATCACGGTAACATGGGCACTCTTTGCACCTTGCATTGTTGTATAACCGTAATCAATTTTACAAGTTTATAATTGGACATTAATACAAAGTTAACACCAATTTTATCCATATGAATGACAAAATCTACACACATTAAATATACTTGTATAAATACGACGTTGCGACCAATTTTTTTTTCCATCACTGATTAGTTAATTGTATATCATTGCGTTCACTTTCCGAAAATATTGTTGAGAAATAGAGAGAATGAACAACAAAAACCTGTCGCCACACAAAGTTCCACAAAATTGAAAACGCTACAACATTTGATGCCAATTTAATAACCACATATATGTTAAAGTTGCACAATCATCAAATACTCAAGAGGTACTGATACATTTCCAGTCGTAAATTGATGTTTAATATATCGGCGTTGCTGATTTTATTTTTTTTTTCTTGCTCTAACTCGAATTCTCGTTCGATCCAAAGAACACTTCTCCTCTCGCAATCATTAACATTTGATCTTACGCGCTCTTGGCGCGTATGTTTTTTCTTTCCTCTCTCTCTCTCTCTCTCTGTCTCTCTCTCTCTCTCTCTCGTATAATACATTTAAATGACCGTAGAGCCAATAAATGGATTTTAATGTGCTAAAAACTATTTTCAACACGTTGATTTCAAAATAAACACATAAAAATTGAATGACACTGACAGATGAAACACAAAATAGATGTGTATGATACAGAAAACAAAAAACAACCGATTAAACACACAGTATAGACAGATATATCTAGATATTTATTTTGATTTGGCAAAGAAAAGTCAGACGTAAGACATTGAACACGATTCGATGAATTGAAAACGGGAATAACGTGAACGCAACCGACGATACGACAGCACAGAACACATAACTGGAAGACCAGTTAAACAAGATCGATTTTTTTTATTTCGTCGGTTTCATTATTTTTCTTTGTTTTATTTTTTTTTTTTTTTTTCAAGCATGTCCAACGGTCACACGACATTAATATTAATTTTTCGATCACTTTCTCATCATATCACATGATGGTATTTTCCGAAGTTATCTCATTTTTGCTTTCTCTTTCTCTCTCACTCTCTCGTTCTACGTTCCGTACTTCTACTTTTATCAAAATCATTTTTCCGTTCGTAGCCAAAAGTTGATTGAATTGATTCTTTGCTATCAATTAATTTGATTGATTCTTGTGCAAACCGAACGCGTGTGTACGCACGCTAGCTCATTTAAGTCAATGCAACATTCATCACTTCGGTTCATCGGTGATTTGAACGTAAGAGAAGAGGGACGAAGGGAGAAACGAAAAGGAGAGCAGCTGAGAACGAAAAATGTAACAATAATTCCAGTAAAACAGAAGCAATATGATCCATGTGTAAGATGTTAAGTAATAACGTAAGTTTTTCAGTATGTTTCATTAATAACTGATTATCATTGTAACCAGTTTTTCACTCTTGGCATGGGCACTCTAGCGTGAGCACGATAACACTCTATCTCTCACACTCCGATAGTGAGAGATATACATCATTCAAAATGCTTAATATAGAGTTATGTATCGAAACGCACAACTCTTGCCACTTTCATACACAGTATCTATACTATCGATTTAGGCTAAAGTGTGTATTTTCGCCAAAAGTTTTTCATTTCAACGACGACAACGACGACGACGATGATGAGCACAACACACAAAACTTTCTATCGCTTCCACATTTACCACTTAATCTCACGGTTTGTCGGGTATCGAGTATATTCTTGCTGTCGCGGCGCTTAAACACACAATGCAACGAGTTTAGTTTCGCTTCGGTTATAGCAGAGAAGCGAATGTAAAGAAACGAGAAAAAAAAATTATATGTAGAGAAAAAGTTTTCGTTTGAGCCGGAGATAAACTCCCAACAAAAACTACCGACACACAGAGTCAATTACATTTGTGTTGTGCGAGACCAACTTTGGTGCAAAATTGGATGCGTGAAAGTATCAGAACGGACGATGTGAACGAGCGTAAAGGAGCAATAGAGCATAGGGAGCACGCGCTCGTTCGTTTGTGAGCGCCTTCTCTCACTCACCGCCACCGTCATTGTTGTTGTCATCGTCATCGTCGACGCCGTTTCCCATCTATTTCATCTCGTATTAATAGTAATATATTCTGTTTTATTATTAAGCGTTATAAGATATGTGTGACTGATATATTTAATGTTCGTTAGCGTATGCACTCGCTTTTTTCTTTTTTCTTCTCTTTCCATACTTTTCAGTGTTGTGCGCTCGCTCTACTCGCTTGACTCGCCGTTCGCACCCGATTCGCACTCGGAATATAAAAAAGACGGCACGCAGGCGTGTGTGCGATTAGAATTTATTGTCTGAGGCCTTTTAATGAACGACAGTATCGCATTCTATTCCAAATTGTTTATGAGCACGTATATCGTATAAGTATTTTTACGAGAATCGGCATCGTTTCACATCATGGCCTTACTCACACTCCGTGTGTGTGTCTAGTGAACACACATACTCCATTTTTCTGACCGCAATATATTTGCTTTCGAAAATGATTGTTTATATTCGGTATATGTAGTTCGGAGCCAAGTGAATGTTTGTATGCGAACATTTTTAGTTTTTTTTTCCTCTCTCATTCTTGTTTGTCGGAATATATGAATCCTCGAACACGCAAGCGAAAAGAAAAAGCGAAAGTCTTTTGTAGAACGAGAGTAAAATCATCTATACTTGATTCATATATTTGGAGCTCGCCTAAAGTTCCAAAAACTCATCTAAAGAAAACTTGTTTATTGTTTCGATGCTTCTCTATGTGTATCGCTTTAAATCGGGATCCTTTACACAGTGCGAGCACACGCACACATTGTGGCATCGAATCAAAAGAAGATCCGCACAAAATAGAATGCCCAAAATAATAAACAAATTTTTGCAGAGAAAAAAACATATAATCGAAAATGGAATACACGATGATTTCCCGTCCGTCCGTTCGACTTGTGTGATAGGAATTCGGTGTGTTGTCGGTGAATGTTAGTAATCGAATGGCTTTTTAGCACTACATGAAATGTAGAGCTACTAATCTGGTTTTTTTCCCCTAATACTTTTTTGAGTCATGAACAGAATTAGAATGGCTTTCAATTTTATGCTCATATTATTTATTCAATTTAAACCAGAGGCAGTATGTATCTTTCAAAAAAGAAATTAAACCAAGATCTTGTAATTCATTATTGAGATAACTGAAGAAACCTTTTTTCTGTACCTACTTTGTTGCAAATATATGTCCTTCGTACTATGCTTTTGATCCATAGTGTTATCAAAAGGGACGACTTTTAATGATATATTAATGCAAAGTTACTTCGATGAAATACATTTCATGTAGTGCGCCAAAAAGTAGTTTGTTGTCAAACAACAAAATAGAATAAGTAACTAAAATCTCAAGAATAGTTGAGCGAAGCGACACTCTGCGGTCTTTTTTTCTTCTACCCTTGCTGCTCAAAATCGAATTCAGCACAAACATCTCAATAAAAAAAGAAACACGAAGAAAAGCAGACGCAGCATCATTTCGAAATTTGGCGAAAGGAAGGAATAGGGATAAATAAATCGATTTTCGTCAAAGCTAAAATGGTTTCACGATCACATCGAAATCGTGGCGCGAGGGATTTACCGAAAATACTTTCCCGAAAGATTTTGCTCCCTTTTGGCCAAATCGTTTATGGCATGAATACATTTTGTGCGACCCTATTTTCAACGATTTAGTTTTATTCATTAGTCCGTCATCACCGCTACGACACAAAAAAAGCGGAGAACGAACAGAAGAAGAAAAAGAAGAAGAAAAAACTGCCGAAGCTGCCAAGTGTTTTCACAGTTTTCTTTAACGCATCGTTTGAAACTTTTCAATGAACGAAGATGCAACTCAACAAGATGTTTCACTTTAATTAATTGTGTATCTTTTTTCTCTTTCCTTTCTTGTGCGCACAGCTATAACGTGCCAATTATTCAAGTAAAGCTTTCGACTATAGATACGTATGTACGTATATTTATTTATTTTCCAGCGCCGAAATGAAACCGCACGAAGGACACAATTCCGTGCAAATCTTTCCATCCAACTTTTCCTTTTGCCACTTTGCTTTTCACATCGTTTTCGCGCTAATTGAAAAGTATTGGTTGGTAGTGCCAATTACCAAGCCAAAACTAAGTGTGCGATTAGCTCATTCAGCAATACTTTGACAAAACACCAAGCTTGTTCATTCTTTTTTCGGTCGGTCTCTTTGCAAATGGAATACACAAAATATATACATTTTGTGTGTGTGTGTGTGACTGTATATCTTAAGTGAAAATGGTTTGCCCAACAGATTTTCGTGGCTGCTTCAGCAAATTTGCATATCTCTTATCAGTTAAGACACCGTGGGAAGAAGAAAACGACATCTTTCGCGTGCGCATCAGCAAAGAAGAGAGAAGAACGACAATTTGGAATATAAAATAGGATCTTCATTGATGTACAGTGTTGATTTTGGTATATATGTAGCATACGGTCTTATTTCTTTTTTCATGCTCAACTGGATTTACATCTCACAATTTTTTCAATCTTAAAAAAAAGAGTCTGAGTGGATTGAAATTTAAGGCTTGCGAAAATATGTCGCTGAGAATCGTGTGCACCGAAACAGAAATAAAGTTTTAGCGGTTTTAAAACTAGGATAAGTGTCAATTTAGATATGGGCATATTTTTTTGCGCTGCCGCATTTTCATTATCCTATTAAAAAAATTTATGAGAAGAAAAGGAGATAGGGGAAAAAATGTAGCATTACTCTCTATATCAAAATGCGGTCTAATTACAGCCGATTGCTTCCATGAACTTTAATGCCTTCGTCCGATTGCTCACTGAACAGTGAACGGTTGGTTCGGAGCAGACCATTTTACTCTAAATGCATTTTTGAGTAGGCTCAAAAATTGAGCCAAAATAAATCTGAGATTACCAGAGAAAGAGAGAAAGAAATTGAGAAAGCGAGTGAGAGAGGGAGAGAGATAGAGCTAACGGATGGAATGTTATAGTGCATGAAAATTAATGCCACAAAATTTGTAGCAATAAGCTTTTGTGAATGTGGGGCGGCTTTATGCGATGCGAATGACGTATCTGTTGGTGGCCAATTGCTGCCCCGCTGCCTATCTATATGTACATGGGTCATAACAAAAACCTGAAACCACAATGGCCTAGACAATGGGCCAATATTGTGATCCTGTGTGATCAAGCATCAAGCTAATCTCAACATTTTACATTGCCGCCGAACCACATCCAGGGTGTGCTATGAATTCTTTTCTATTTTTGCGGTGAACCGACGACACAAAGTGAATTGTGCGTTTGTGATGAATTGAAATGAGATAAGTTGGAAATTTTCATAGAAAAATATTCAGTGGCATGAAATGTGATTCGCATTTCACATCAGAAACAAAGTAAAATCTGTGTTATTTTTTTTGCCATTCACATCAAACTTCCATATGAATGAGCAGTAGCATGTGTGCACATATTCAAATCATTCGATTTATAATTTTCATTTCACAAACACAATATTTCACCGTTTTTTTCACAGATGAAAAAATAAATGACAGAAAACCGGTTAAGCACGATGAATCTCTGTCCCGTTCTTATCGCAGGATTCAGGCAATTTTTTTACGGTTGTTTGTTGGCATAACCCATTTTTTTGCTGCTGCTGCTGCTGTCGTTGTTGTTAAGTGTTTTCCATTGATGCGTCTCACTGTGAATGATTCAATTTTTCATTGCTTCGATTTACAGATTTTTTGATAAATCGAAATCGATATCATTATTTATGCTTTTAGTCACGAAACGTATTTCTTGCACGAGCAACCGAGGTAATGTAATGTAATCTATATACATAACTTTCAAATAGAACCATCATGACTCATAAAGTTCAAAAACACACGGCGTGTGTTTGTGTTGTGAATTGTGAAGTTCAAAAACACGAGTGCATTCGCTGCTAAATATATTAGCAGCAGCAGCCATAATTTCGGTTTGGTTTTGAAAGTCATTTGAAAATTGCGTCATTTCAGTTGAGCTAGCCACCCCAAAAGCAAGAGAGATATTTGCATTTTGACCTGCACGAGAGCAGAACGAAGAAAGAAGAGAAAAGAAGAAGGGAAAAAACGAGATTGTGACGGAAAGGTTGAGCGCAAGCCGCAGAAAAATGATGGCTCTTATCTTTATGCTTTGATAAATTTTCTGCAGTGTTTTATTTTGTGAACGGAATGGGAAAATACGCAAACTCATACACAAACGCCGCACGAACATTATATCAATGAAAATATGATCTGCATTTAAAATTATTGCTCGTCTTTACAGGCACTTCATATTTGTCGAAGAGCGAATTCTCTGTGGTGCTTTGTAAAATACATTTTAAATGGTTTATGTAGAGAACGAGAAAATTGCATGAAAATTAATATTTTCGAAATGAGTTATAGCTCATTTGCTCTTATTTATTACTCATAATGTGTAAACTATTTTGCTCATTTCGCATTAGTTACATCGGCAGTAATAGTAATTTTGCAATGCCTCATCAAATATGAATCGTGTTTAGACGGTAAGACACAACTACTGCCGATTCGATCTCTATTCTCCCGAGTAATCGCTAGCATTCCCATGGATTTGAGAATTCCAGCCAACTCATTGCGTTTAGGGTAATCGCGTGCACGCGTCGTACCCATTCGCTTTTATTTCACAAAATACGCATCACTGAAATATTAATAGTCATCATCGAGATGCGGCACGGTATCGAGCTCACATCTCGTCCTCATTTCGTTGATTCCGTTGTATACAATGGAATGTTTGTTGACCAATGAGGCGCACGTTGCCGCAAATAATCTTGTCATTTTACCCCATCCGGAATTAGAGCGAGAGAGCGAGAGCGGGATTGAAAGTGATATGTGACAATCAAATGCATTCACAATTGTTAGTGGATGATTCGTCCTAAATATTATCACACGCATTGCGCAATTTCCGCATAATATCGTCTTATTTTATGTATGCGTTTATCAATGTATCGCCATTCTAAGCCCATTCAATATGTATATTTCAAGTGGTGGTTTGATGTCTTTTTTAGTTTCATTCGCCTTCACAGTTGTATGCTGTGTTGATGGCACGAGAGTGAGCATGTGGAATAGTTGTGCGCTCTACTGAACATATGATTCCAGAATATAAATTATTCGGGATGCCAGAAAATGTAGGTTATTTCATATATATATAAATACTTAGTGTATATGCCTTGTGTATCTATTACATACGATTTTCAAAATCTACACATACACATCCGCATACTCACTCGACGAAACATGAATACGAAATTATTCTATTACTACTGCTTGCGTTGTGAATTAATGAGAACGTGACAGACTGGGAATCAAAGCAAAACATACCATTTTGGTAGGCAAAAAAAGTATGGGCAACATGACGACGACGACGACGACGGAAGAACAATTAAATACGGATGAATCAATATTTGCACACGGCAACACACACACGCGCACACGGAGTGAGAATGTTGGCAAAACTGTTTATACTGTAACATCATGATTTAACAGAGAAAAAGTTGCGATGAGATTTTAATCTCAAGGCATACACACATGTCGATCATATAAAATATGATGCCATCCTCAATCTAATTCCCCGGGCTAAAAGTGTGTATGTTTCGCCGGCACGATTATCCTTTGCGGGTGTTATCTGCAATCGTTGAACGTAATAAAGCTATTAAAATGTGGCTTTGAAATCTTTATCTCATTTGGGCGACGGGATTTTTTTTCTATCTCTTGCTGCGGTTTTTGCTGTTTCCCATTTCATTGCGGTGTATTAGAGCGAAAAATAGCTTTCATTTTTTTCTCCCACATAGTTGCGCTCGAACGCGTTTCATTCTATTTTTTTTGTGTGCGTGTGAACGTAAATGCAAATTATTCGGATCTTTTGTGCCGATGTGATGGTATGATCGACGCTTCAATATAACCCCATCCCAGAGAATTTGTTGGCATTTTCATTCCTTCGGCATAATGGCTAAATGTCAAAATTCGATGGCTTCACCCAGCTTGAATCTGTCAAAAACCGTCATACTGTTCAGTTCAATCGAAGGGAAATGAGATTCAGATACAAATCAAATCTACTGTTGCGCGCGTTTTTTCTCTCCAATTTCGAAGATTGGAAAATCGTCAACGGCTTGGTTTTTTCAAATTATAAATAAAATACATAGAATGGACCAAAATGTTGGGCAAAGGCACGGAAATTATTATTCAATAGCAAGTCGAACACAATCCGAACAGTAAAGAGAAAATGGGATCCGTGTTGCGGTTAAACACAAATAGTCATGACATTTCCAATTGTCGTAAGCAATGTGGCTATTTAATCGGCAATCGATTGAAAATACGATTTTTGCCTTTGTGTATTTTATGTGTTCATAATTCATACATATTTCCCCTCTGTTCATGACAAAATCAATTGTTTTGCGATAGCGTCAACCAAATGTGATGGAAACTCGAAATGGAAACAAAAGGATAACAAACACAACAACTCTGTGGCGAACTGTGTGCTAACATGTGTTGATAATAAAACCAACAACAACAAAACTGCCTGCCATTGGAAAAGCTCAATCGCGCGAGCGCCAGTTCAATCAACAATAAACAAACGCGCTTATTCCGTCGCTCTCTCTCTCTCTCTCTCTCTCTCTCTATTTTTATCTTTGTTATGTTTTCGTTTGACATTTTCGCGCGCTCTCTCTCTCTTCCGTTCTCTCGTTCGGTCGTGCTGTCATCGTGTTTACGTTCAGTCTTGGTTATGCCATTCGGTAATATTTGTATTTTCATGAAGGTATCAAATTTTTGTGCTCGTTTGCGCTAGCTACCTCGGAATATGCTCATACATTTTTTTCGTTGATGTTTTTTTTTTATGAAAATAAACAGAATGCGAGTGCGAGCACAAATGTGGCGTTAGTGAATAAAAAAAACATGGACATAATGCTAAAATTACATGGATTGGAAAAAGGCCAGAGCAAATCTTTTTCTAAAAAAAACCGAATTTATAGAGGGAGAGAGAGAAATAGACACACTGTTGAAAGTTCGATAGAAGCGCGGGCGCTCAACTCTCCCCCGATCAATCTGGTTTTTATTTTGTAAAATTCGGCGAAAATGCGAAAGTGAATGGCATTCTCAGTGGCCACTGGCCAGGCGAAAAATTCAATTCGAGTGGAACCACATGCCGTTTCAGAAAATGCAAAGGCACTTTCAAGTATTTTCCAATGGATTTATCCCCACAATATCCCCTGTCACTGAATAATACGCATGCAATTTAGATTGATGTAGACTTTTCTCTCTCTCTCTCTCTCTCTCTCCCTCTCTCGACCCAACAACACAGTAAATGAGAGAAAAAAAGAGAAGAAAAAAGGAAAACACGTATAAAATCGATGCCATTTCAATTCCAATTCCGATAAACCGGTCGATGGAAAATTCTTTATCAAAGCTTCTACCTCGTGCAATTCCAATTCAAAGGGACCATTCGGTAACTTTCCGATAAAATTGAAATAATACGTGTTCTCAACTCTTTTCAAGCAAATTCATATTACATTTTCATTTTCTTCGCTCCGCTTCATGGGGAATGGCTCGTGGAAATCAAAAAGGATCATAAAAAACCGGCCGAATTGTACCGACTCTAACAGACCTATGTCAAACCAGTGTATATTCGAAAACAAATGAAAGAAAAATCATTATGCATTTAGTTTCGAGAATAATTCATTAGAAAATTCGATCTAATGACAACGACGAGGATGATTTGGTAAACATTGTTTATTGAAGATTTGAAATCATTTACATCAGTGATTTCAATGACTGAAATGTGGCGCCGTTCGCCGTACAAGAATATATGGAAAACCAAATGAGAGATAAAACGAGATATAGAGATAGAGATAGAGAAGTTCATGCAAATGGCAGCAATGAAATAAATTACTAATACACGCACTGGAACGTTGGATAATGAACAATAAGAGCTCACGTACGCAATTCTTTTCACTTTCTCGTTCGCTCTCTTTTTCGATGGCTTGTATCCCGTTTCAAAAGAATTAAGCTGCATTTATTTGTCTCAGTCTATCTTTCTTTCGTTCTCTCACTCTCTCCCTCTCTGTGTGGTTCTTCCACGATTGCGAGCGGTGACCGTAGTCATAGTCAAACGTTATCTCAAAATTCACTGTTGGCATTTTTCCACCTCATGGAAACATTTTTTATGTAAATTTCCAATATTACTTCGTTTTTCTTGAACAAATTCCCTTTTATACATTCTTTTCTTTCCATTCTCTCATTCTTCTTCTTCGTTTTAAATAGTAATCAAAAATTTTCTCATGCTATTCTTATAAATATACCATTTTACATTTCCCATTTCCCATTTGACGTTGAATTTGTATTTTTTTTCTTCTACTTTCTCTGTTTTTTCTCTTATTCGCTCACTCTTTTACTGTCGATTCGACGACAGAATTCCTAATAGGAGCCCAGTACGGATGAAATGAAGCACGCATACCCTCATGAATACGCCGCGATGAATTTCTGCGCTCGCATTTTTATATGCAATTTTTATTGTGACTACTATGAAAATGAAACACGTTACAAACACATTCGATAACCTCATTCCATACACCACCCAGTCCACCCGTTAACAAGCGCCCGCGAACGAACGCACTCAATTCTCACTGACAACAAAACGACTGAATAAACGAATGAACAAACGAACGGAAAAAGAAAATTCGCTCAAAATCAAGAGTAAATTATGCGCTTCAACTTGAAAATATTGTGTGTATTTTGAATATTATGGCAGTTATTAGTATTTTTGTCTCACATAAATTTCAAATTAAGTATAGAAAGGTTAGGTGAAAAGCGACGTGCAAATTCGACCCATGTCGAATACCGAATTATGCACCCATTAAAAAGCTGTTTGTGGAACGTTTTACGAAAGGGGTTTGTGTATGTATGTTTGTGTGGTATAACACATTTACTGTATGTTCTTTCGACCTATGTGCTTGTGCATACACATTTTCCAGCACTTTGACTCACTTTTTACCTTCGTTTGTTGAAGCACATTGGCGAACACCATCACCAGCAGCATTAGAAAGCTTTTCGAAAAGTGGGATAGAGAGAGAACATGGAAAGTACTGCTGTTCAAAATGCAAAAACTTGATTGGAAACGCTAACACACGAAAACCTCTCGTGCCATCTTATGCACTTTGAGAGAGTGAGGGAGAGAGCCAGCGAACGAGCGCAAATGATATGAAAAGTTGAGCGATAATTTAAGCAGATTATCTCCATGCAAACGGTGCAAATTCATTACGCAGGTGGGAAAGTGCTTGTGTTGGTTTAGCATGAATGTTACATCGAAATAGAGAGACAGAGAAAGAGAGAGAGAGTCAACACAAACACCCGTCAACCGTATGAATGACGAGAGTGCATCCGAAAAACGATACAGACTCATTCCATGTGTATGAGTGTGTGACGATGGTGGTGTTGATGGATTGATGGTGGTGTTTGCACTGAGAATATGACTTTATTGATTCAATTTGCTGTGCACGTAGAAGTGGTTGAACGGTGGCCAAGACTCGAGAACACTTTATGTGTGTGTGTGTGGATGTGCGTGTCGTGAAGTAGTGAGTGCAAAACGAACCCAATTTGCGGGCATCAATAAGAGTGAAACAATCTACACACCGTCGACAGAACATATACACATCACATAAGTGCGTTATTTATCACCAGCATTATTATTCTTCTCGTTTTATGTGTTGAATTTGATTAATCTCTCGTCGAGAGTAATTATTTTCATAGACGCTGTGCGGATAAAACGTGCACACAACACCTATTTGTCTGACTTATAAGCTTGCGGATAGAAGATAGATGAAATGGGCGAAGACGGCTCGAAGGGGCTCTCTCTCTCTCTCTCTCTTTATATTGCTCCTTTTCTCTTCCACCGCGCTCCGTCTCTCTCTCTTGCTCGCTATTCTCGGTGTGTGGACACATCAATTTAATTACATGACCAGCAAAAGAGCGCGTTCTTCCACACTCGTATCGTTAGTCGTTTTTCTTTTTTCGTAAGTGACATATCAGACTGGGTTATTGATGGTGTGCTGGGTCGCTTGTTTCGGGTAAATGCGACACTTTAATAGCTATTTCAGCACGCATATAAAAATCAGATATTACTACTATTACGACGACAGAACGTTAATTACGATGAGGACGGCAGCAGCACCACCATCAGCCCAACATACGCACACACACACGTAGTACATAGGACGCGTCCTATGCCTCGGCTCGACACAGTAAATATGATACATTCCATCGAATGATCTCATCGTGTCAAGTGGTTGGAGGAGGAACAAATGACATTCCTTCGCCGCCGCCATCATCGACTTTCTCACTGCCGTTGCTGCTGCTTTTCATTCGAGATGCTGGCAACGTCGTCGATATCACAAAACGAACCTCATAATATTCAATAAAAACATTCCGTCGCTCATTTGAGCCACCAGATCCTTGTTGACGTCGCTCTGATTGAATATATATAATGTATGGAGTAAGAGACGAGGCGAAAAGGACTTATGACGGGTAATTGTTGGATTAAAAAGTCATCCATTTCTGTTTTCCATCCAAAAATTTATTTGATTGAAATGCATGCTAAACTGGCGGCATTTTTCACATGTCACACTCCGTTTACGCATTTTTTTTGTCTTTCTCGTTTTTTATCTCAGCGCAATCACAATTTTCGTTCAAGTAAATTCATTTAGCATACACTTATTGGCAGAAATGGCAAATTTCTCACGATCTACTCTCTCAGCTTTTCTTTGGGTGAGATGCGGGAACGCGTATGGCATTCGAAGGGAAAAGTTTCATATCGTCGGTATGTGATTACGTTCTGCTTAGTTTAGCTTGGCCGGTGCTCGTACACTCTTCCACTCTCACTCTTTCTCTCGGCTGCTCGCCTTCCTGTCTGTTTGTGCCGTTTCGATTGCAATCAAATTGAAAGGAACTTTGATACCGCCAAAATGCCTAAAGCATATCAATTTTCAATCATCGAATTTCTTTGTAAAATATCTCTAGCAATACCATCTATGTATGGATCGAGCATAGGTGAACATGTGTGAAAAACATTTGTGTTTCTATACCATTTCCAACAGCAGATGAAATTACGGCATTCAATCGGCGTCATCAGATATGGTAGATATATATATTTGTATGCGAGTACGAGAAAAGCGTTTAATGAAAAACACTGAATGGGACTCGGGGAATGTTTGAATTGTTTGTGAAATGTCGCGTTTATTTATTACCATTTCACTCGCACTCTGTCCCTCTCTTGATGCGAGCGACAGTGAATAGTAGTGAGTGTGAATTCAGCCATTTTAAACCGTTGAAAATGTAGGAATTGGTGGTTTCTTTTATTTGTCGAAGAAGAGAGACGTGGCAACACCAACACCTCATCATCACCAAATTTCACTTGATATGTGCGAATCATGTAAAATATTCCAGACCTAACCAATGATGATGCAGAGTATTCGTTTGAAGAGAATCGACGCTATCACCTGTGTCTGTGTGTGTGTGTGTATACGTATGAGAACGAAATTTACATCAACTTGATTTTTTTCTCGTCGTCTCTTTTTGCGCTTCAACATTATATTACATATCTTTGGTGTTGGTGACGGTGTCGTTCTATTTATTCATTCTTCATTTTGTTGTCACTCTCTCATCTGTATTTTTCAATTATGTATGTTTGTGTGCGCGCCTCTATCTCAACCTGTGTTTCTCTGCCATAAGAACCAATGTATTTGACGTGACAGTGAGTAGCGGTGGCGCCTTAATAGAGTCTGCGGCAAGTTTAGGAACTATCAATACTTCTTGTTGTTGCGAAATTCATGACAACAACAACAACAAGTATTGATAGTTCTTAAAAATGCCGCAAATTGCTAATACATCTTATTTAGGCGCCACCACTATCTTGCGCCGGCCAAAAGTATAGGTTGCTCTATCTCTGTATCTCTATATGCAAGTGAGAGTGATTTTTTTTTTCCCATGCCATGTCGTTCTCATCATTCCCTAATTCGCTTATTGGTGCATTGAATCATCGAGAGCTCATTTCAATACAGAGTGAAATGTGTCGGGGATATTTGCTTCCACTTGGCCGAATGTTCAAACAAACGCCCGTGTAAAATTGTGCAAAAATTTGTTACCCTTGGAAGCGCAAATTTATTGATTCTTTTTTTTTTTTGCTTTAAGCTGATTTGTCTCCGGTTCACTGATATTAGCGAACACATCAAGAACACACCATACACACACTCTCATAAATACACACAGACCAATCGGGATGACGTGTTGTGTACATGTACATGTACATGCTTTTTTTTCTTTCTTTCGACTTTTTTTTCAACGCTTAAATGCTATACTAGAACAGTGAAAAGAATATCGAACAACAAGCAGAGAGAAAAAATTTCGCTGTTCTCTCGATCCAAAATGAAAAAAAACGAATTGGTAAGAGCAGAAGCATACTGCCAGAGATATATGTGTGTATGGTAGCTTGATTGAGCGCCTCAAGGGCATGTTTTAACGAGCGCAACGGTTTTCGGTCTGGTGTAGTACATATAGGAAAAATTGTCGTTTTCAATTGTTCGATTGCAGACTTTCCACCATTTTGATTGCAAAGAACAACGAATAAACGAGTAAAGAAAAAAAAATGAACGCGTTTTTTCCCATCGGCCATTTCGTGAACGGACATATTTTCAAGTTATGTTCGGTGAAACGCGTGCATTTGATTGAAAGGCCATTACATCCAGATCAAAGCAACAAAATATCACTTTTTCGTACGGTAAAGTAAGAAGAAGTCTTGCATTCCATTGAATACAAGATACACTCGCACCAAAATTCTTTGCATGCTCCGCATTCAATAGCGAAAACATACTCTTCACAAGTGAAACCACATCTCGAATTTCACTTTTTCCCATCAACCGTCGTCTATTTGGTCTCGACACATTTCGCTGGCACGAAAAATGAAACAGCGAAAAGTGAAATAAGATATTCTCCCTGGAAAAAGTCAAGAAGAAAAAACCGTACACAAAACTTTTCTATCAAAAACATTCACAGAATGTGTCCCGTTGAAATGTGTCCTTTTCGATGAAATGGCAACAGCAGAAAACCGCACGTATCTATCGAATAATGGGGTTATTTATGAAGTGACTGATGTCGTTTTGGGGATTCGAGATTTGTTTGGTTTTTCACCATCATACGAAACATTTTCATATACAATCGCTGAAAATTTTCCTCTGCCATGTAAAGGGAGCGAGGGAGGTAGAGATAGAGAAATAGAGACAATGATTTTCAACTTCAATACCAATCAAAATAAACGAAAGCTTTTTCCATTCCGCTCAAACCAGATACATTTCCAATAGAATAATAATGATTTTCGGGCTCAACCTTTCTTATGTCCCTCTATTTAATTCGTTCGCATGAATGCAACAATGGAATGCTTTGTATACTGATACATGTATTTGGTTGGAATTCAGTTGACCGAAGCGCCCTCTAAAGAACCTATGGCGAGTTTGTGATGTCCGTATGTTATACTTCAGTATATGATGTTTGACAGAACGGAGAGTTTACTTGATTGCCTTAGATTATCTAGGTGATGTTTGCGCTCAATATCAATTGTCAAATTCAAAGCGAATGGGAGAGTTGCATGAATATGTGGATATGGATTTGCTGCAGCACCACTGTCAGTTTCTGATGAATTTCGCAATCATCACAATCTCAAATGTGTCTGTGTGCGCTTCATTTGCTCAAAAACACAAAACGCCAAAATATATTCAGCATTGTGCGCGTTTCGTAGTATGTTTGTTGATTTTGTTGTTGTTGTGCCACGTATTCGATTAGTTTATCCATGTGAATAAGCTTTGCTCTCTGTCGAGGGAGATTAGAGCGAAAGGGAGGTAGGGAGGTAGATAGAGAGTGAGAGCATTCCAGTACTAAAAACTATCAAGCAAAAACTACTGAATACGATTTTATTTCGTTGTATTGCGTCATTGGTCTTTTGCAATATAAATACAATAGTCATTTGAAATTAGATGTTTCCGTCCCCGTTCTCCGCACTGCGCTGCACCGCACATGCACACATCCACACACCGACCATTGTGTGCCATTGAATTTTTGCACTCGGTCATTGCGAATACTTGTGCATGCACTGGATGCAGATCTAAAACACGCTTTTCACTTGCATCATCCTTGAAATTGCGAATTACGATCATTTGAGAATTTCCGATGTAAAGCTGTATTAATGCAATAATGCATCCATGAACTTGCTGTATGCAGCTGCTACACTGGTGCTTCGGAATTGAGCTTAGCAGCACATTTTTCACATAATTCCACAAAATAATGTTATAAATTGTAGTTGGGAGATTTAGAGAAAATTCAAACATACAATTTTCATGTGTTCATTTTGAAAACTGCGTCGTAACGATAACATTCCATTTTAATTCCTTTGATCTCTTTCTCTCTCTCTCTTTCTCTGTGTCGCTTTTTGTCTGTGTGTTGCGCAGATGTGCGACTCATTTTGCCCGGACAAAGCAAATGATAGTTGCCATGTAACACTTTGAGCATTTTAGAAACGCATCAGGTAACAATCGATGTCACTCGGTGTGATCTTGTCACACGTTCGTTCTCTATCTCTCTGGATAAATGAATAGTACCTGATGCCTTTCGCATATTGAGAGAATGAACGAGCGAGCGAGAGAAAGAGCCGAGAATCAGATTGAAAAATAAAATGTTGCACTTCTCATATGACAAGCCTGTGAAATAACAATTTACCATGGCGATTACTTCAATTATATTGTTAAATTGACGACTAACAACATAGCACAGGGTTTCAACAACACACACATACACAGTATTTATCATTTAAACACATGCATTTTCATCTCACAAGCATGGCATTTTCATCGATGAACGGCGACAGTGGTGGCGGGCGGCAGTGGCGGTGCTGTTTGTCGTTCATATATCAATGCATGAAATATGATTTTCTGGTTCACGAACATTTCGCCTGTTGTCGGCGAAGCAATAAACACACGGCAAGACATCAATCATAAATATGGGTCGATTTGGTTTGCCTCTATTCTCTGTGCACACGACATAATCACAGTGTTATTGTTGTTGCTGTTTCTCTGGGTTGACTCTTTTTTTTCTTCTCCATTGTTGTTGTTGTTCGCTCTTTATGTTCTCTCTTTGTTTCTTTTCACTTTTTTTTTGCACACACACGCCTCTTACACATGAACTCTTTTTTCTCTTATTCGTCGTAATAATTCGATCATAAATGCACAAGTTTTATATGCACACAAATTAAATGAAATGCGATTTTGAGCGATGACATAACGCCAATCCAATTCTTATATTTATATGACGCGACGAGTGAGCGAGAGCGCGAGAACGGGAGAGCGCGAGTCGAACGAAAAATCCAAGAAAGAAAAATGAGTTAAATTCGAGTGTTGTATATGCATGCATGCAGTTCGTTCGGTTGGCGGTCGCTTTTGTTTTCATGTAAATAGCCGCGCGTTTTGCGTTGGCAACCATAATGTGCAATCAACTTAATTGAATTGTATTTTGATACGAAACGTTTATTTGCGTTTCGTTTCGTATGCGAACGTGACACCAATAACATCAGATGGTGAAAATTATTCGTTCCCGCTCACACTTCATGCATGTTTGTGTATGTGTCATTTGGTGTTTTTGGTGTGTGGCAATTTATAAAATTTTGCGAGAGTTGATGTACGATCTTTAACCTCGGCTCTCGGATTCTTCATCAATTTTCTCCCTCTCTCTCTCTCTCTCTCTCTCTCTTTCTTTTCCCCTTCCTCCCTTCCTACCTGCCTCATTCCATCTACACACGTCCAATCCATCTCTTTCATTCATTCGGTACGTTGTGACTTGCCCATGTTGATCATTAATTCGATTTAGATTGGCGCATCAATGCCCATAACATGTACACCGAATGACTGATTCACCACATCGACTAAGGTTTGCAAACGTGGGATTTTCAATTGAATTATTTGCTTGCGTGGTGTAAGTGCGGCGGACAAGTGAGAGAGAGAACAGAGAGAATGAGGCAGAAAGAAAGCGAGAGAGTTAGATTGAGTGAGCGAGTGCTGTGAAAGCTTGGTGAGAGAATACATGTCAATAAACGTTAAATCAATTTCAGACACATTTTGCTAAGTGGTTCTAGATACTTGAGTTTCATTCAGAGGTGTCGACGACTGTCATCATTCTCATCGGTTATCTATCGCCTTCACTTTCGTTCTCTCTTTCAATTTCCCGTTTGCACGGCACAGAGATAAACAGGTTAGATTGCTTGTGCTGGAAGCTGTGAGCACAACGCATATACGTACATTTCCAATGAGAAACTCTCATTTCGAGCAGCGAAGAAAACAAAACGGACATAATTCTCAATTCGTTTTGACTCGAATCAGGAACATCGATAGGAAAAAAGGATAAAATCAAAATCGAGAATATGGGGAAAATCTTGTTTCTAAATGATATATCTGTATGCGATGTTACCCAAAGCGCAATACATACACGGCAGAAGTATGTAAATATTTATTAAACATATTTGAGTAAGTGCCGAGCAATGGGGGATGGTGGTGGTGATGGGTTATACTAAGATTGGTATATAAATGTGTGTAGGTTTTCTTTTTTTATTTATTTTATTTTTCTTTGTGGGTATGGCGATTCGTTATGTCAAATGAAACATCTATGCTGTCGCATATTACAAAGCATGAACCGTAAGTAAATCAAATAACTAAGCTGGAACAAATGCGAAAATTGCGGATGGACAGCTGAAAATGGGACCGAACCTGAAAATGGAATGAATGATAGACAGAATGGTGTACCGTGCACCACCGGTATGACTAAGAAAGATATAAAGAGAGCAAGAGAGAGGTATTGTCATGCTAAAGCAAACGACAGTAACTACTACATACTCAGAAAGAGTAAAAAAAAAATCTATGTAAAAAGGAGGAAGAAGGGATACCAAGCGAAACATACTCACGCAAAACACTCGTAACAAAAATACATCCTATAAACACATCTTTTTAAAAAAAAAAACAAAATCAACAAATATTGCGAACTATTTGCATGTGATTTCCACCGGATTAATGAAGTCTCAGGCTCTCTCTCTTCGAGATCCTCAATTTTTTCTACTCTTGAAGATAAAAAAAAAATTATTTAGCGCAAAAACTCAAATACACACCACCAACAACATAAGGATCATAAGGAATATATATATATATAGATTTACCCACTTCGTTCACTCTCTGTCTGATTTAACGCAGCAACAACAAAAAAGTAAAACGAAATACAACAAATTGGACTCAAAGGGAAAATTCGTTGAATTTTCATGGAAAAATTTTATGACTCGCTTTTTGTTACCACATCATGTTTTTTACATCTGCGTGCTCACTGTGATGAAGCCACACATAATCCAGTCGTCGACGGATCGGTCTCTCGATGCGTTTTCTCAACGATGTTATTCTATCAACAATTTTTATTTTTTCTGGAAAAAAAATTTCTTCAACCACTTTCCACTTTGGGCCTGAATTCGATTCTCTTCACTCTTTACCCGTCATTGTCCACAATATATGATTATTTCGAAAAAAGAATTCTTACATATGCTTTGATGAGGAAGGAAAAGTGAATCGAACTGTTTTGTTCAACGGTTCGATTTGGGTTTGTTGTTGTTGTCGAAGTGGCTGTTGATTGGTCCGTTGGAGCATTTAACTTTTCTTCGTTCATTTGTTTTACGTTTTCCGCCGGGGAATTCCTTTTTTATTCTCGATTTTTATTTGTTTGTTATAATCTCAATTTGGTTTTTTTTTCTCTCTGTTTCGTTTCAAGTTTGTTTGGTCTTTATATTTCTTTTTTTTTCACATTTCAACAAGATGAAAACACTGAAAGTAAGTTTAAGACACGTGAATCGAAGATTTTTCATTGGCTTTTCAGTTGGCTGAAGAGCTGTCGCATTCAGTTCAATGTCAGGCTATAAAAAAAGTATGTAACTTTAATTCAACTGTACGACGGCTATAGTCTTGCTGCTGGTGCTGCTGTTGTTGCTGTTGCTGTTGATGATATTTTCATTTCTTCTGTTCTGTCCTCTCATCCTTCATGTCGTGCCGTTCGTTCGATTTTGTGATTATTTTCTTCTTTGTAAGCAATTGGTAACTTTTTCCCTGTCGGAACATTTCTTTATCAGTTTTTATTATCCTCTCGGAAAATAATAATCGATTGCACCATTCACAGAAAACTTAAGTTTGATTGCACATATTCCGACAGAGAGTAGGATAGAGAGGGCGAGATTGAGTGAAAGAGAAACAAAAACGAATAGAATATGTTACACGACAACAAAAACACAAATCATCAAGGAAAAAAAAATACATATACTACATCAACCGAAATCGGATTCAATTCAAACGAGAAAGTCACTGGAGTAAAGAGCAACAATAAAAACGTGAAGGAATACACCGAAAAAAAAATCAAATAAAAAAGAAGAAACGACAGGGAAACTGTTGTTATGTAGCGAGCGCACTGATCGAGTTCGGTATTTTTTTTTATTTCTTTCTTGTGTTATACGTTTTTTTTGTAACAGATACACACAATGATGACGACAAAACAAATTCTTTTTTTTTCAGTTAGCTGGTGCTTTTACTTTATTGCTATCTTTTCAAGTTTACAGCGATTACGATATATTGCGTATTGTATGTACTTTACTGTACGCCGCCGACGATGACGACGGCCGTTGTATACGGTAACGAGAGATATACCGAGTAAAACGAGAGCACGTCAAATGTGAAGCACAAAACTGCACGCGAACCAGGTGCCTTCCATGGACAAACTGAATCAAAGGTTACACGCGCTTACATACAGAACAATGCGATTATTTTTCGCTGTTTATTCTTCGCTTTCGAGAAAGCAGTGAGTATAGAGTGGCGACACGAGACACACACAGAAAGAGAGAGAACACCGAGCAGCACAACTGTGCTCTGAGAGAGTGAGAGAATATGGGCAAAGAGTATCGTTTCGATGTTGTATGTGCTGTGTGTTAACTGAATGAACCTGTGTGTCCTCTGTGTGTGAGCGATGAGAAATTCCTTCTTGAATTTCGTTTCGGCGTTTTATTACACATTCAATTTCTTCTTCGGTGCGCTCGCTTATTATTATTTTTTTTTTTTTGCAAAGCCCAATGCTTTTGCCGTTCATGCTTACTGGTCGGTGTTGTCGTCGTCGCCGTAGTCGTTGCCCTTCTTGTTGTTGCTGCTGCTGCTGCTGCTGCTGCTGCTGCTGCTGCTGCTGCTGCTGTTGTTGTTGTCGCTCTCATCGTTGTTGCTCTGTTGATATGGTAGCTCGCGCGCGCTCTCTCGCTGTCCTCTCCACCGTATTTGCTGTTGCCATACGATTCGATGTTATTGTTAGTGTATGCTTTGGCACTGACAATCGACTCGATGTTTTGCCATTTGGCGTTGATTTCAGCTTACAATGTACACAACGTGCACATAAGTGAGAGTTTCAGGGCTTTTCTCCATACAGAAAAACACACAGGCAAGGCGAAAAGCAAGAAGAGACTGCGAATATACAGCGAAAAGCGAGCAAGAGTGAGGGAGATGAAGAGATTGAAAGAGAGAACGAATGAGAGAGCATTTATAAGAGTGCATAAGTGGCATAAAATGCGGAGAATGTCGATTTTTTATCCTTGTCTATTTCCAATTTTATGCTGCTGCTGCTACTACTGGTATTGCTACTTGCACTATAGTGTTATATGGTATCGCAACGATGTGGCGATGATATCCGATGTTTGATTCTGTTTTATGTATATTATGCCCGTTGACACGATTAATCTGGTGTCTTAGTTTTGCATTTTTCTTTCTTATCGCCATTGCGTTGAAATGACATTGAATTAACAGAAGTTGTAAAGTAACCAATTTTTTTTTTCTCTCTCTCTCTCTCTCTCCTTTCTTGTTGGTCTTTTCGTGAAGAAAAATGATCGGAAAAAAGCAGCAGAAGCAACAGCAGCAACAACAAAAACAACATTATTGTCGTTTTTCTTTCCTCCATACGCACGCATTTTATGTGAAGCATGCGGACACTTGTTTGTTGTCTCATTTTGATGCTTACGAATATCCATTATGATTACATGCTTACTTTGTCTGACCTTTTTTCCCATTCTAAATGCGATGATCGCACGAAAATGTTATACAAACGGTGTACGCACGCTCCAAAATGTGCCAAAGCGGAGAGATTTCAATTCTCCTACACATACATATGCTTTTCCTACTTCTTTTCACACAGCACAAAAGCATGCATGATGATAACGAGCATAAAGAAGACAACCGATTCAATATTGCTGTCCTGTACAGCCGCCCAGCATACATACATACACACAACGATGACGGTGGTTTTTATGCTCTGTGTGTACA
>NW_022595247.1:909582-921850 GCF_009176505.1 Sitodiplosis mosellana | reverse complement strand
ATGATGCGATCGCTTCATTTGCAGATTTGAAACTATCAACTGGATACAACCATTTTTGGATAGTGGTTCCATCGCCGAAAAGAAAGAGTCAAGACCAAACCGAGCAGGCAACCAAAAATGTCTGATCCTTTGATGACCCCGGTTCGAAAAAGCCGGAGAATGTTTGAGCGACACAAGCGATGAAGAAACGTTTGAGATCTCGGATGGAGAGACCGATTTGTATGACAAAGAGAATCTGGTTGCAACAAATTCTGTAGCCAATTCCGATGCCAAGCCAGCGGGTAATCATATTGAGAGTTTTGAAAACAACTCATTCAATACGACTTTATTTTTATTCTCCAATCTCTTCAATAAAATTCCTTCTGTGTGTTTTTTTGTTTAGGTCGCCCGATTGAATCAAAATTGGCCAAATTAACAGACTACCGACTTCAACACAAAGCAATAATGGCAATCAGATCGCAGTCGAATTGTCCGTTGATTGAACCCCGACCCAACCAAATCGATTGGTACTCCCGTCTCATCTCGTATCACCTCCTCCGTTTCTCCGATCGAACCAAGACAATGACAGAATCGAGTCCATCGTAACTTCAACGGATATGACAGCACTGGCGAAAAAAAATTCGCAATGTTAATACAGGGTCAGTGCTGTATTGAGCAAAGACAGAATTGTCAAAAGAAGTTTTCAACGCAATTCAATCAAATGAGACACATGCAAGCAATACACATAAACAAGACAAATAGCATATTTCTCGATATTTCCAATCCATTTTTGTACACTAGTGCATTTAATGATTAGTTGGGTTCACATTTTTCGTCTCGTGTCCGATTATTGAATAAGAAATTATGACCTGCTACTGATAAGATTTTTAAGTTTAAAATGAGAAATATTTCCTTATGACGATAGATTTATATTCAAAAATGTAATGTGATTATTTCTTGAAGCACTTGTTTCGATAAAAATAAAGTATTGTTTAAATAGAATGAAGGTTTCATTCGCTGACGTTTTCGAATACTTCGTTTGTTATTATTTAAAAAAATTCGGTTAACATTGAAAAGCAATTTGCTAAAAGTGTATTTAAATCGTTTGAGAAATTTGATACATTTTTAGCTACTTAATTTGCATGTCAAATAGTTTTGTAAATTTTCTTCAGTTCTAGCCTTCTGGTGATTTATAGCATTTGCTGTTTGACCAAGTGCTCTCTCCGCAGAATCATTCACGACAACGAGTAATTTTTTCAACTTTTGCCTTGCCAATTGATACGACTCTAACGTTTCCCACTCATTTGCATTGTGTTCCATGAAAAATACATCAATATCTAAAGTATATAACAAGAACATTGAGCGATCGGTTACAAAATCATGCAACCGTAGTGAAGAAAAAGGCCGTTCGTCATGAACGTATTGAATTGAATGCTCGGTTCTTGGTCCTACTGTTTGAGTTAATCTCATTCGAATTTCTTCTTTCTCATTTCCATTGAGTTGAGTTGAAAATATCGATAAAATAACCAATTCATCGGAGAGATATGTTAGATGATTACAAAATTGATTGATCGCAATATTTGCGAGAACAGCATCAACTTCGCGGTACTTTTCTAGCTCCTTTAGAAAACGAAGGTCATTGACTGGCGCATTAAAGGCATTTGAGCACCGATTCCAATATTTAACATAAATTGATGACACAAAAAGTGCGAATCGACGTAGTGAGTCCAAATGCTCATCTCTCAGATCAAGTTGATCTCTAAATAGGTAACATTTTAATACATAGATAGCTCTGGCCATCCATCGGGCATTATTGAAGGCTCCCGGAACCATGAAACGTTTCATTTGATTATTCTTGAGTGTAGTCGTTTCTCCAAAAAATTTTAGGGCAAGGTCGGTTAGCTCGGCATAATCGTCACGTATTTGATATTTGGTTGCTTGAGTGTTGAGAATTTTAATAGCATCTTCACGGAAACTTTTGATAACTTCATCCTCAAACTCAATTTCTCCATCCCCTTCAACATATGGCGAAAAACGGTTAAGGTTCAAATGTTCCCATGCATCTTTCAGTTCTGTTGAACCAAATTCAAACGTAGGTGCCCTTGAATCTCCAAATAGAAAACGGCCGACATGTTTCAAAATTAAATCATAAATGTGATGTCTACACAATAACTTCAGTAAATCTCGTTCCAAAAACTCTTCAATTCTCACGCATACTCCTGTTAAGTGACCGGTATTCGTATTTTCGGTATCACACACTATTCCAATGATTCGGTTATGCAAGTTGTATTTAGCGATTGCGTTACAAATCTCTGTTGCAACTGTCTCTGCTCCATGGTCATTTATCGTGTATGAACCTAGTGTAACAACGCTTGTCTCACTACGTACAATTACAACAAGCCGATGCTTTGAGCCCAAATGCCGTTTATTTAGCTTATGACATGACTTTGTGTCGAATAGAAGTATGACTTTTGATCCAGAGTTGCGTAATTGTTCGAGTGTATTATCTTTTTCTGCTGAACGAAACTTTGATATTTGATTTTGCAGCTGTGACTTCGAAACACAGAATTTTTCAGGATTTTCACCCGCTATTTCTATTCCAATTTTAATATACGAAGACATGAGACGATAGCTGGCATTTTGGCCGCACTCAGAATTAATTTTTTTCAATATTTCCATCGAAATTTTTTGCCGTTTTTTTGGTATTTCACATTCTTCATCTGAACTATCTTCATTCAATTCGACGACATATTCGTCTTCAGTATTGCCACAATCTTGTGGAACAACCAAATGTGTATCAGTTAACAGTTCTTCGGGCGTTCCAGTTCCAGAACTAAATAAACGTTCAACTGCCGAAATCTCAAACAGAGAATTGATGTTTGTACGGAAAGCGATTTCTTTTTGTTTCTGGTTTTCAGTTTGGAGTTTACGAGTCGATATAATTGACTTTGCCGTTTTAACGAGAGATTTCAGTTTAAGGCGAATATGTTCTGCATGTACTGTTGTGATGCCCGCATTTTCGTACACGGCTTTGATTTCACGAATAAGTTGACTTATTTTCTGAGTTTCCGATAGATTACGACCGAAATTGTAAAATCTTCGAAGTATATCGATCTGTTTTGGCAGTTCCACTCCAAAAGTGTTAACAGAAGGACCCAATAAATATTCAAACGTAGGATGATTCGCATAAATCTAGAATTTTTTCAAAAGTTATGATTTCTGAAAAATAATTCTACAAGAAAAATTAGTTAGTTATTACCCACCAAATCTCTATTAATTTCCATTTTATGTTGTATGATTGAAAATTTTAAACTAAGTACTATTTTGTGTTCTGGTCAAAATAAAACTAATTGTCATTTCAAATTAAGATGATTTCTGTGTCAATACTTGCTGAGATTTTGTGACAAGAAATAATATTTGTGAATAATTTTTGTGCTAAAACAAAAAATCACAGGCGATGTGATTTTCCAATCAAATACATTGAAGTTTAAAAAACTGGAACATCAATACTTCGTCTAACTAGACAAACAATCGTCTAAATAAAGCCTATTTAATCCAGAAAAAGTTTAAAATGCGAATCATTTCTCAGTGACGATAGATGCATATTGTAAAATATAAAATTTACATATATAAAAATAAAGGAAGAGATTCAAACCGAAAAAACAACCGAAGACAACTACAAGTGTGCTAGCATATTCAATAATAATAATCATTGCTTGTTTTATTGTCTCTTCAAGCACTTGTTTCGATAAAAATAGAATATCGTTCAAATAAAACAAAATGTTTCATTCGAAATGAATTGTTCTTGAAAAAGAAATTGATATGATGCGATTCAATTCCAATTGAAATATTGAAAAGGCTTCGCAATGCTTATCTTGCTTTACATACATCCGAAGGAACTAGTGAAAAAAGAATGTGAGCGACACATTAGCGGTCACACAATCAGCTGGGCAAATTCAAGATAAAGATGTGAAGAGAAACATTGGAATGAAACAATTTAATGTGGAATAGATGCAAAGGTAAAAAGGGAAATTTTGACTTGGCTGGAGTTGGTTCATTCTTCATTTTTCATTCTTCATTTTTTATCGTGTTTGTTTGCTTTTACTTTGTCGAAGAGCTTGGTATTGGGGTAAATGAAGAAAATTCTCAATTGGGATTATTTAAGTTGTGAGTACCAAAACATTTTCTATTCAAATTCCTTTTGAACTGTTATCGCTTCATACTCACAATCATCAAAATAGCCGACTATCATACTTCTTTTGTAGCTGATCGAATGCTTTCTATTTATCTATACACGATTACTCCGAATCAGAATGTTGATATGAAAATATGAATCGATATGGACACAACTGTTATTCAAAATTTCTACTGAATGTTTGTTTTCTTTTCTTCACCGATGAAAAATGACAAATTATCAATCGTTTACGCGATTCTTTATATTTTTTATGCAATAAAAACTATAAAGACAGAAACACAAAATATGAAGAAGAAGAAGAAGAAGAAGAAGAGATGAGAAAGATGTAATCATTATTGAAATTTATTTTCATTTGTCATAATCTATGAATTTGAATCCACATAATGTTCAATTGCGCGTTCGATTTTATATAAATTTGTGAGGTCAGTGCTCAGAATGTCGTTTCTTCGTTTCCATTTTGGCTTTTAATTTACGCTGAGAAATATTCTCTTTATTCTCAATATTCTCTTTATTCTCAATATTTTGACGATGTAACACAATACATTACGTTTTCACAAAACAGTCAGCATGTCGAAAACAAACTGATACATTCACATCTCTATAAGCTATAACGGTCGTGTGTTTTCTTAAAAAAAACGAAATGAAAATGATTTTGAAATTGTAAAATATATATTTTATTGTCAATATTGTAGCATGCAACGATTGCTTCTTTACTTTTTTCCCGTTTTTTTTTCATATCGAATTACGCATAGGAAATACCCTATGTGACAAAGAACACGTCGCTCGAACAGCTCACAAATCCTTCACTCAATCAGAAACAGTACCAGAATAAACAGTTTAATTCTTAAAAGAGTGATCGATCCGATCCGATACGATTTGATTTGAACTGAAAATGCTTGTTTTGATCCATATGAACTAACCAGAGTGAAAAGAATGAAAGCAAGGAGAGGAAAGAATGAAAGCAAGGAGAGGAAAGAGATATGAGAATATTTGATTATTTACATCTTGGCCGAAAGTTGAAGACCAAAAAGCAATTTAGAAGACAAACACGCGTAAAATGCACAAAAATGTTTTCAAATGTTTGTGACCTCTTCCAATTATAATGTTTGTAATTTATGGTCTCAAGTGAAAATGAAGAAAAGAACGAAAAGTAAGCAGAATTTCGCAATTGAATCCATTTATATTGAGGTAGTATTTTTTCTCACTTAAGGTTTCTAGATTCTCGACTCAGAATTAATAAATCACAAACAGATGATATGAAGCAACAGTAACTTAGTCTCAAAAAAGTAACTTAGTAACTTAGTCTCTTAATGCCATAGCTGTGACGGGCAGTTCTTGTTATTTATTTTCAACTGCTATCATCATCAGAAAGTGTTTGCATTCGAGTAGAATCGCGGAATTACGGTTTGACAGCGTTACGCTGCCAATTGAATACAACAGAATGGAGACATGACATCGAAATGAATATTTGTTCCGTTGTTCTTGAACTATTCTTGTTTATTTCAAAATTGGCTTATGTTGTCATAATTTTTTTTCTCTACTATTTTGCACAAAGGCGCACAAGATTGAAATGATACACAAGCATCACACTCATTCATCACACTCTAACATGTCTAAATTCCAAATATTTTGAATTGAATTCGCTGTGCGTTTGAATAAATTGCAAATGTATTACTTCTAATTTCGGATATTGCAATAATGCATGAGTGAATGTTTGTATGCTTGAGATTTTTCCCAACTCGACGTGTTGCTGTTTCTTTCTAGAGTGGCTTGCTATGGAAATATACGGCGCGCCCCTGGCAGTATAATGGCTCCAAAAATATGCGGGTATGAGCGTTTGCATGCGTGTGCGAGTGAAGTCACATTTTCTTCATTCGTTTTGGATTTTTGGCTTCGTTTATTAACCGAAGTGTGCTGTTTTTTTTCAATTTTGAATGATTTTTTATTCGGTTCGAATAGCACAAATTTCAATAAAATAACAATTTGCCGGACAGTTTTTTCTTTGTCTGGTGTACGCTTAAAGTTCAGAGATCTGGTGGAACTAATGTCTGAAAAAAGTGAGAATTTTATTTATAAAAATATGAAAACTAAACTTTCTTTAAATACCGCCGTTTAAACATAAGGACTTTGACACAGTGTATCCTCTCCATTTACAACCATGCATGTGTAAGTGTATGGCATTGTAGCGTAAAAATTTGAATCAACAGTGAATATGAACAAAAAAACACAATCTATTCCCTAGTACGGAAGAAACGAATTCACCGAGCGAAAAAAGTCCGAAGAAAATTAGTTATTTAAACTTCGTGCTGTCGCCATTCATACTGCTTGTACTACTACTACAACAACCGCAACAGTCTTAAATAATCTTTTTTTTCATTTGTCTAGAGCGCTCAGTTGAGAATTATTCTCATATTTCTCAATGATGATCGCTAAAACAACACAAATTGGAAGGGAACACGGCTGCAATTTGTTTCGTCGAATGTGCTGTCGCCCAAAAACTGGCCTAATGCACGGGGGATCTAGTTGGAAAAGACGAGAGAAAAAATCGATCATGACATTCCGGGCGAGCCATTCAGTCGATGTGTGTATCGGACCCAGTGTGTGATCGTGTCTCGTTCATGCAAATTTTTCTTTGTTTCTCTACCTCTCTCTCTGGGTGAAATTGCCCAACAACAGAAAAAAAAGAGAAAGAAAAATCAATCAGATAAAACGATAATCATGACACCAAATGAATGAACAAGAACATTCGGCAAACTGCGTTTCTTCTTTTTTTCATTTTTGGAAAACGCAACCGAATGCTCACACAACCAGAGGGACAGAGATGGGGCGAGTGAGTGAGAGAGAGAGAGAGAGAGAGAGAGAGAAAGAGTATGAGATGGAAAAAAGTAATTTAATGGCAGATACACATTTTAATGTTTTTTTCTCGATGAAAATCCACGAAAAAGACATGATTATTGTGCAGTGACAAAACTAGGTGCTTTCTTAGATGGTGCGAACACTTTTTAGACGGCGCAATCGATTCTGTTCATAAATCCTAGTATGTACATATGGTCAGAGTGAATGAGAGCGTGTGCGTACGTATAATTGTATATACATATAAAAATATGAGATAGCCAGAGCCACACAGCCAGCGCCAAAGAGAGCGAGCGAGCTAGCGAGAGCGATGTGTGCTTATGTGTACGAGGAGTTTTTTCGGTGTTGTTTGGATGTATTGTCAAACGCAGAAAACACACTCTTCTTTGGGATAGTGAACTTGCATTTGGCATTGCCGCGAATCGTCGTCAAACATTGACAGGATTTAAAAAAAATTAAAATCGAGGAAAACTTGAAGTAATTGAGCCGAGAGAGAAATATGTGTGTTATTTTTTATGTACTTTTTGTCGCTGTCGTTCCTATTGTTGCTGTTGTGCATGTATCTATTCTCGTCTTACAGCACGCTATTTCTCTCTTTGCTCTCTGTACGTGAACTTCTTCGCATGTCTTCAATGGTCCATAATTTTATGCAAACAGCTGAGTGTTTGTGTACGTTGAATTTATGTACTTATGCATGGCTAACTTGATCATAGTACGCAAATGAGTGATCGATCGAAATGTAATGTTATATTCAACTGCTTACTATTCTGTCATTTTTTTAGCCACAGAATGCAATGAGATAATAATGTCGATAACATTTTAGAGTTTATGCATTTTTTGATTTTCTGAAATCTCCTGTCTGAAAATCGATGCATGAAATCAGCTGTTCGTTACAAATGAAGAAAATAGCCGATAATAAAATGTTCTGACTGTGTCGTAATTCACGTAGTAAAAGAGTTTCTGTTGAGTTTTTTTTTTTCAATATTTCCGATGTTTTGCGAATTTAGGTTTTATGATCGGGTTGAAAAAAAACTCTATACAAATATTTATTCAATTGAAAATCGCATACGGACAAGCTTTGTACGGGCATTTTTTTGTTCAATTAATTCTATTCCGATTTATATTGCGCAAACAAAGTAGCTATATGTTGAAATGAGGAGTAGCAATGTTATTCTCAAACTTTAGCAACACATTCGTACATACACATTGTGCGGCACTTCTCTTGTTTATAGAAAACATAAACAAACCAAATTCTCAAACCGAACTAAATAGCCATAGTATTTATAGAAGTGTAGAAGTGTCGAAGTGACTATTCAAATATTCTCCGCGGCAGATTGTTAATTTTATTTTGAGAGTGAAGGCTAAATACATTTAATTGAAAGAAAAAAAACCTTTGACCATTCAAAATGGATTTTCCGCAGTTTTGGAAGGCAATTGAAGAGCGTTTGAATATCGATCCAGCTGATATTGTGAACCTCAAACAAATTTTGACGGTCCTTGGATACAAAACCTTGGAAAGTATTTCAACACTCACGTCAAAAAATGAAATTGAAAAGGTGGAACTGGAATTTTTCAAACTGAAGGAAACCAACCTTTTCAATGAAAAATATCCCAATTTACAAGAAGAAAAATTCGGTGTTGGTATGAAAAATATCATAGGCAGCATTGCAAACCAAGTTAAAAAAGGGCTATTCATCGAAAATGTCGATGTGGAATTGATTTTGAATTCGGTTCTTGGTGATTGTCAACAGGTAAGATTCTCTAAGTTTTATTATTCATCAAAAACTGTTTTTCAAAAGTTCAGAATGTATAATTCGATTGTAGATCTGTCCTGCAATTGTCAAGCAAAACATAAAGATTGACGTCGGTGTGAATGGTGCTTCGTGTCGTATAAGGTGCTCAAAGTGTTCAAAGGCGACGCACGTATCATCCTATTGGACGAAAAATCATGGCCAAAAGTTTA
Source organism: Sitodiplosis mosellana (assembly GCF_009176505.1). Classification (NCBI taxonomy): domain Eukaryota; kingdom Metazoa; phylum Arthropoda; class Insecta; order Diptera; family Cecidomyiidae; genus Sitodiplosis; species Sitodiplosis mosellana. The sequence goes on along the minus strand of NW_022595247.1, from coordinate 912,860 downwards.
ATTTGCATAATTTTGCACGGCATATGGTCACACATTCGAAAACCACACATTCAGGTACTTTGCTCAATACATACACACACTGATATATTGAATCACTTATATTTCTTCCCGTTCAAGCATCTGAATCTACTTCCAAAAACGAGGACGAACGAACTGATTTATCGGGAATTTTGACTGAATGGAAATGTCTCAAGAACAATCTGGGAATCGGAAGTAATATTGATTTAAAATTAAATATTAATCAATTTTGCTCAATAATAGCACAATGGTTTCTATTGCAGAAATTCCGATTCAACAAAAAAGCCACGATTCAAGCGGATTCATGGATGATTCACCTCCCACGGCACATTCAACTATATACGGACAGAAAGATATGGATATTACACAAATTGAAACTGATTTACAAAATAATGCCGATCAAAATCGAGAAATTCAACGCTTGAACAATGTTTTGGGGGAACGAGACAAACAAATATCTTTTTTGAAAAATCAGTTGCATGCCATCCCATCTGGTAAATATTGATAATGAAAAAAAAAACAGTTTCATCATTTTTATATTGAATTTAAGGTACCAACGGTGACAAATCAACTTCCACTACTCATGAAATTGCACGTTTGCAAATGTTATTGCAGCAAAAAAATACGGAAATCGAAACGCTAAACACCAAGAAAATTCCTGCATGTAAATTTTATATCCGCGGTTTCAAAAAGTAGATATTATTCCATTTCATTTGTTTCCATTTTTTAACAGTTCAAAATGAAATCAAAGAACTGCGAAAAATTATTGGTTCCACACAAAATGCAGTTTTGTTCAATCTCTGTTCAATTGAGAAAATAACAAATGATGCGATCGAATTCGGACACAGCGTCGTGAAATTGAAAGTTCAAAGTGGTAAAAAAACAGATATTTTTTCCTCTTTAGAATGTTATTTGAAATTCATTTTTTTAGGTGAACCGAAACAATTTTACTTCAACTACATTTTCAATGGGGACGGCAATAAACTGGATTGCATGATACCGATACTGAATGTATTTTTGTCTGGTGAAAATGCCTGTGTAATCGTCCATGGCGAAACAGGTTTGTGTTGATAATTTCATTGTTGGTGTGTTGAAATTTTCATTATTAAAAAAATGTGGTTTTTAAAGGAAGTGGAAAATCGACAAGCATGTACGGACAACTGCACCACCCTGGCACAACTGGGATTGGAATTGTGTCAACAGCTGTTGCTTATCTACTTGTCAGAGCTTCAAAACTAATGGCATCATTCATCGAATTTCATGACGGAAAATGGAATGACTTGAGCAAAGGTGAAGCAATTGAAGGGAAGAATCCGAAGGACTATCATGAGACTGAAATTGATTCTATTGAGCAAATTCAACAATTATTGGCATCTGTTCTTCAAAAACGAAAAACCAAAGCAACAAATCAAAACACGCATTCTTCGCGATCGAACGCGGTATTGATTTTGTCGAATGGAAAATCGAAAATTCTATTCGTAGATTTAGCTGGCAATGAAACTATCGACGGAAAAGAAAACCGAAAAGAAACTTGTTCTATTAACACGTCATTGACACAGTTAAATACAGTTCTTGCTTGTAAAGCCAAACGCACGCAACCAAGTTATCGCGACAATGATTTTACCTTTTTTTTACAACCGTACTTATTGCAAAATAAAGCGGTTGTATTTTTTCATGTTCAGAAGGAAAATGTAGCCAAAGATTTATTGAAAATTCAAGATATTGTTGGCATAAAACCAGCAAAAAAAACTTCAACCGATCGATCTAAAGTCAAAATTCGCATATAAATTTTTGTTTTTGAATTGGTTTTTGGTTTTTGGTTTTTTTGTTGTTGTTTTTTTTACTTCTTTTTATTTACACTGCTAAAAATTGTGTTAAGAAAAATACTTTCAAATCCCATCAATTAATTTATTCATTATTTATTTCATTTTAAATAAATGATAAGAAAAAGTTTAAAATGCGAATTATTCACCGATGAAGATAAATTTATATTTAAAAATCTAAAATTACCATATGGAAAAATGTAAGTGTGAGTCTATCAGTTTATTTGAACATTGTCCGAATACTGCATAAAAAGCAGCACAAATATAAAATGAGTTATCAAGGCAATACAATCTTGCGCGGTTTGTTTGAAATTCGCGCGCGATTTTCTCTTGACAACATGTTAAACGAGAGTTCGTGCAAAGCAACTGTCAGGACTGCTACATTCATAAACTGATACACAGCTGATCATACATTCTCTTATTCTCATTCTCAAAACGAATTGCGTCGCGGCAGATTCATTGTGTAAGTGGCCAATTTTGTGTGGCAATTATAAGCGTTCGGTATAAAGCAAACGAAAGAAAACTTCACGTAAAACTCATTACATTTCCAAGTTTTGTGATAGAAAATGGATATGAACGACACGATAAAATTGCTGAATCCAATCAAGATTGACAGTTCATTGTTGGAGAAACCGATAATGTTCACATTGGATCGAAATCAACTGGTGAACGACGTCGACGAAAATTTGATTGGAGACGATGAGGAAAAACCAAAAGCAACACCATGGATGGAAAGTTTCAGTGAGCTCAAAACGACAATGGTACAAATTCAGAATTACGATATTTACAAACGCACAATCATCGAAGGGAACGGCGATGATATAGGCCGATGAGAGTGCCGCATTCAATGGTCGTTCAGTTTGTTCATGGAGAGAGGAGAATCCATATGATTCAAGTGGAGGCATCAGAACCAATTTGTATGACGAATTGTGTCCAGGAATTTGTTATGGACTGCAAACTATGTGCAAAGGTGAAGAATCGCATTTCTTCATCAGTAATTGGTGTTTGGTGAGTTCGGCGACAAATTTGCGATGTTGACAAGAATGTCAATTTTCTGGTCAATCGATCGAATTGGAAATGCTGCGTAGGGTACAACAGCTTGATCCACACAATGAACACGTAACAGCATACTCAATGACATTCAAAAGACGCGTGACAAGTACAAAAACAAGATGAAGGGCTTTTTGCAACGAGCATTCCAATTGAAATCACATCCGCAAGTGAACAAGGCACGAGGTGAAGGCAATGTGATTGAAATCATGGAATCATTCGCAAAATTTCACAGCGATGCAATTACAAAACTTACAGGATACATTGCCCAAAGACTGAAAATGGTCGTAGAAACCGCCAAGAATCTATTTTGTTGGTAAAAAAAAATTCATATGAAATATGAAGTAGACCTACTCAAAATAAATTGACACAAACGTTCATTCTTTC
>NW_022595247.1:814873-894582 GCF_009176505.1 Sitodiplosis mosellana | reverse complement strand
GTACACAGCGTCGAGAAAAGGGAGAACGCGATAAAATACAACGAATGGAAAATATGTTTATAAACATAGTCAGTTTACATTTTAGCTTTTTCCGAACACATGCCACAATGTGAAAATTTATCCAAACCAACATTCCACGCGTGCAGCTCACTCGCTGTTTGACGATGACGACGACGACGACAACAGAAGACGACGATGTCGAGCGATGAAAGAATTATATCAAAACTTGCGATAACAATATCATCCATTATTATCATTCTTATTGGCTTTTCCCTTCAAATGGCAAACACAATCAAGCATGCATGGATGATGAAAATCCAAAGTCAGCTTCCGTCAACCACGCAAGCACACATACACACACAAACGCTCACTCGCTTTCTGTTCTTTTCTCAAGTGGTTTTATTCCACAGCATGTTCCTTACCATGATTGTTGCTGTTTGCTGTTTTGCAACGATAACATTTTAACCACGATTACAATATCAAAAAATTAGAAGCGAACAATTGAATGAGTGAGTGTGTGTGGGTTTGTTTTTGTTCTTTACAACAACAATTAATTGGGATGTTCTAGTTCACCCCAACACGAAATTAATTGTGAATAGATTTACTAAATGGTTTACGTATCAAATGAGTCGCACTAATTCGCATCGAAGAAGATTTTGTGCGATTTTCAATGAAACACCACACACAATCATTCTATACGTATTACATGTATTCAAAATCATTTATCAAAAGAAAGAAACTCTCGAAATCGACCCTTCGTTCAGACGGAGCGCACTAAATTAACAGACATAAATCATACGAAATGATCATATGATCCAGTTCTCAAGCTGGCAAATTAGCTTGGGGTGAGACAAGAACAGAAAGAAAAATAAAACAAAATACAGGCAATAAAAATTACTTACATAATCCATGTGCATTTCAGACATTCATTTGTGTATTTCAATGCGTTGTATGGCGAATTTGACACCAACTGACGCCTCTATATTGTATTTTTGGTTCTCTTTTTTCGTGTTTTTACAAAGTGTTCTCATTAAGTCGGTATTTTTATTAGGTAGAAGTAAGTAAATGTCACTCGTGCTAAACAATACATATATGTATAGAACAATGATAATTTTTGCGTTGAATCGTGGTAATCTCGTTGCGATCAATTGCAAAAACCTTTTGTTTTATATTTTTCTTTTGAATGGAATGTAATCACCGTAGAATGGATGTGGTATTTGGTTTTTATGCAAGTGTCCAAACTGAATTCAATCAAGACCAAAATCATAAAATTGACATTTAAATATGTTGATTGGTGTCTAAGTTTTCTACAATGTTCTGGATATTACCACATTGATTCGGGCGTAATTGAAGAAAATCACATGAAAATATTCTCATCGACACACTAAACGACCAAACGTATGAGCTAACCGAACGAACGACCGACACCGAAAGCACGGGCACAGAGTACTTCAAAACTATTCGAAATAGACTTAGATACTAAATGCATGAAATTGTACCCACGAATTAGTTTGGGTTTTCGACAAAGCCGATAGCACAATATACATGTAAGATACTGATACCTGTGCACAGAGTGTGTGCGCCAGCCGACATTGTCGACGGTTCATTTGGACGGCATGTACAATGTGTACATACATTGCAACGACTGGCATCATTGGTGTACAGAACACCGAAATGGTACGCACATGGAAAAGACTGAGAGAGTGAGCAAGAGAGGTTTCGGTTGTTGTTTTTTTTCATGTATTTGTCGATATTTTTTTTGTTCAATTGTGTGCTGTTGCTCATATTCAAATCAAGTCGTTTAAAGATTCGGTGTTTATTGAATCGAACCGAGTCTATACATATCGGCTATTAATTATTACAATTCGTTTGTCTATTTTTGTATATTCTCTTTTTTTTCAATCAGTCGATATATACAGTAGACGAAGCTGCGAATGCGTTCCAGTTTGAGCGCGCGCAAGACTCGTGTCGTAGCTTTTTTTATTTTGTTTTATTTTTGTTCTTTTGATATTCGGTGTGTATGTGATATTTCGGTTGAATGTAATCTTTTTACGACGGGAGACTGGTTAACATTAACGAATTCATAATTGAAGGCAATTGAGCGACGGAATAAAATTCAATATTTATGCTACAAATAATGTGCGTGAGCCGAGTGTGTGTGTTTGCGAGACCAACTTGCTAACAAAAATTAGACCTTCTATGAGGTGTGTGCGTCAACTACGGATCAATCGCTATAAAATCGAAACCTAATGAATTCATTAAATATTCCAAAAACAACAACAACACGACCGAAGCAGAGCCGCGCATTTAATTTCAAACACGAGAGACATTATAAGTGAATGTCTAAACATATATAAAATATCACGAGCAAAGAAAAAGAAACAAAAAACACACCGACCAGATTTAAACCAGAATACTCAATGGCATTTCAAATCAGAAATCACCGCAATTTGGTTTGGCTTGTGCATTTTCAATGGGAAAAAAATGTCATTTAACTTTGCCCATACAAATAATCTCCATTTATCATCGCGCCATAAAAAAAAAATAACGACGACGACGATGATGACGACGACGAGAGAGATAAACGCAGAGAATATGGCAGAATCAATTCGAAAAAGTGAAGCAAATGGCTGTTACGCCACTAGCAATTCGTTTGGCATATGTCGATACAATGTGAAATATTCTGCGGACGTCAGTGAAATGTAGAAATTGCGCACATGCTAGATTACAGATGTCCAATTTAAAATTTAAGTGAGATACTGTGTTCAGCAGCAGCAGCAGCAGCAGCAACAACACCACACCACCACCACCATTCGCATCAGCACATAAACACTCTGTGTGAAATTGCCAACTGACAACTAGAGTGCCATCTTAAATTGCTTGTCTTCTACTTTGATATTTTCCTTGTTTAAATTATCATTTAAAATACCTTTTAGATGTATTGGCATTTGGTAAATCATATTTGATCAAATGGTGCTTGTTTTTGAATTGAAAACGACAGCCAATATGCCAATCAACTTGAGAATCACTTTTGCTTTTACAAAATTGTTTATAACATATATACACACACATTTGGTATGCGTGCGTGTGTTATACATTTAACTTGCGAAATCTCCGCCAAAATTTGGATTGTAAATAGCGTCGAATAAATCTGGATTTAGTCATTAATTCAATTCACCGTTCAAATTATCTTGATGATATTTCTGGATTAGCACGCACATACAATGTACTCTCTCCATTTCCTGCTCCATCCGCTTCTGTCGTAAGGTGATTTTCGCACTCTCCGCATTTATGATGGATTGTAAATCGTTTTCAATCTACTTGCTGACTGCTTGCCTGCCTGCTCTTTATTGTTTGGCCAACAAATTGGTACGGTTCATTTTTCGACTAATGGATTCAAAATGAATGTTATATATATAGAGTTCGGGATTACTATTGCTTTTAGCAGCCAATCAATCAAAACGCTCTATCATGTGAATATACATACATATATATGAAATGAAGACGAATTTGCCGATGTTGTGAAACATGAGCAAAACACGACAAAATGACACAGTTTTGTGAAAATCCATGGAAAATGCCAGGGCATTTAGAATTTTAGATGAATAAATGAGTGAAAAAATGCTCTTCAAATTGCCGACGTTGTACATTAAAAATGCGTTTCAATTTAGCATTTTAGCATAGACAAAATGCCAAACAATCGATCTGTTGTTACTGTGACGCGACATAGCATCTGTAGCAGCAGCAGTGGCAACAAGCCGCATCGATGAATTCAAATTGCTTGCAATCAATTTTCGTTCGCTCCGTATTTCAGTCATTAGTCAAAATGCATGCCAGACTTTCAGCGGCTTGTAAATATCTGTTCAATTAAGATAACGAACGTGTGAAAAATATTCGTTTGTTCGGTCGGTCGGTCGTTTGCTCGCTTAGCGGGCGCTATTCACAGAGCCATCAAACTGCGTACCGGCGTTTTCGACGATCGGGAAAATTGTTTCGACAAGATTGGCAAGAGAAGGAGAGAGTGAGTGAGAAAGAAAAAGAAAAAAGAGACATAGAGGCAAAAGCAGAGCGTGTTTTGAGCTGACGTTAGCAGCACTAACTAACGTCAGCTGCTGATATCAGCTGCTGACGAGTATGCATTGTGTTGCGTTATTTTAACGCATTTGCAGTAAAAAAACGAAAGTGTAAGCAATCATAACATTGAATCGTTCAATCATTTTTATACTGCAAATGCGTTGAAACAACGCAACGCATACTCGTCAGCAGCTGATTTCAGCTTTAGTGCTGCTAACGTCAGCTCAAAACACGCTCTGGGCAAAAGCGATACGCGCACATGAAAATCTATTATATTGTTTTCCGTTGATATGGAATGCCGTTTTTATGGCTATAATAGTCGAATGAATGTGTTCGTTTTGATTTTTGTGGCGCTAACATTACAATGGCTTCACTCTGTCTATCTTCTCTTCTCTCCATTTAGCTCCCTTTCTCGCTCCTCGCTCCTTCTATAGCCGGTGCTTATCTAAACGAAAAACTTCCATATCATAATCCGCAACATTTGATTTCATTCAATAAATTTTTTTTCTATTCGCTTTTCTTTCGATATTGTGTCTAAAACGTGTATAATATTTCTTCTTTTTTTGTGTATGTTCACGAATAATCCACGCAAAACTTCAATACGAGTGCCAACCAGACACACATACACCACACACATATTATGTATGCTGCCAATTCTCATTCAAAATTAAATTGCCACAACGTAATCTGACATATTATTGGCTTTCATTGCATAAGCATACTATCGTAGTATTTATTCTATTTTCCCTGAGCGCAACTGATTTTCTTTTTTCTTCTTCTTTCCGGTGCGCTCTTCTTGTTTGCATGAAAACCTCTCAAGTAAAAAATGATGATTCCAACCATTTTCCACATACAGGAAGAGCGAGCAAGAGATAGTAGAGTGAGTGAATGCTGTGGAAAAAAAATTCGGATGGAATACAGTAAAACCACATGGAAATGTACCTGCACGAAGGCGTTCTGTGGGTGGTGGTATTTTACAGATGTTAACTGGTTGTGGAGTTAATGTTTTTCGAAGATAGATTCTCAGCTTGTTGGTTTTTTTTTCCTTTCGTTCCACTTGTTCGTGTTAATAAACAGTTTTCATCACTAAAATAAACTAATAACAAAATGTCGGTGTAGCCTTTTTGGGGCTTGTTGAAATACCAAAATGTTTTTTTTTTTTGCTATAATTTATCCATTGTCTACCTTAGAATCGTATCGTATCCACAATACATACGCCGGAGAGCACTGTACTGTAAAGTCTAAATTGGAGTTGGTTAAAAGTTTTGTTCGGGGCTTGGCATGGCCAGTCAATTAATCTAGAAGTTTAATTAAAATTATTGCATTTTTAGTGTTCAGTGGTTTTGCTGGCCATGCCGAAACCGAAACCAGCTACAAAATTACGGCAAACTTTAGTTCCACTGAAAAATCGCTTTCATCCATTGTGAACTGCGAGCGATCGGGCGGGCGGACGGTCGAATGAGAGACAAGGAGAATGGGAAAACGAGAGTCAGAGTGAACAGAAAGAAATAAAACATACATAAGCAAAGAACTTTATTCGTAACATAAAAATACGGGATCTATTATTCGGAACGCGCGAAAAAAACAGACGGTTAAAAGTAGAAAGAAAAACGAAAGGATAGAAAAACAGAATCGTTGCAATTGTTATGTGCGCTCCTCTTGCGCTGTGTGTTGTTTTTTCTTCTTCTTCTTCTCTCTCTCTGCCGTGTAAACGAAAGCACGAACAAACGAACTGCTTCACTTTAAAGCGAATCATTTTATACACGGTCGTTTGTTGAGAGATAGATAAGTGAGGGAGAGACAGACAGCAAGAGAGGGAACGAAAAATGCATTGACGCTCTATGAGCATTATGTCATAGATAGTCTATTTTTGCCGTTTATACGTTTCTTTTGACTTGAATCATTTTTTTATCATCATCGTTGTCGTTGTCGTCGACGTCGTTGCTGTTGTTAGTCGCTACACAGCACTCTCACGGGTTTTGTTGTGATAACGAGAGTTAAAATTTTAAATGATTTCGGTCGTGCATGACACGCTTAATACACACACAAAGTGGCTGAATTCTATTTTGGTCAGTGCAGCGTGAAATTGCTTTCATCGAATTAGATATATATGCATCAACTTATTCCCGCCGAATATGTATGTAGATTGCTGCTGAATTTTCGATTTAGTTGCCATGCGATTATTTTGATTTTGCTTATTTTCCAACAATGCGGGATGTGTACGCAACTGGCTATGTTCGATATGTACAGAATTAGCCGACAGCTCGTCTAAATTCATCGTTCGCTTCTATTTTTAACGAGTCGATCTAAATTTGAAAAAAAGGCCTCCCGAAAAGGTCGTGCAAACACATCGATAGAGATAGAGAGATAGAATGAAGAATGCGATGTATGCAAGTGCGCTCCGTGAGATATTAGTGAGTCACGTACGTGTAATAAATGAATCATCGTATTGAAAATGATGTAATTTCGAGTGTAATCTAAGTAACATTAGTCATGCCAATTTTAAGGAATGTGATTTTTATTCGATGGGCGCATGTTTCGGTTTTTCCTATAAAATATTAAAACCTTTTTAACGATATTGCCTATATCTTGATGCTGTTTGACAGCTGGGCCTGATCGAGGGATGCGTACATTATGCGAAGCTACAAGGATTTGAATTTCCGTCGAAATCAAAAGTGAAACCAATTTCCGTTTAGGAGCCAAAGGTGAAACTAAATGCTCTCCAGGCGAATGGAACGAACTAATGGCAATGGAGCAAGGAAAAACCCAAACCAAAAACAGTTTGCTTTTTTTCCTCTTAAAGAACGCGAACGATTTCCATCGTTTTTCTTCTCTTTTATTTCATTCGCCTTCGTCTCATACGCTTCTGGATCAAATAATCGTATATTTTATAAATCCAGCGTTATTTAACATGTTCTCGTTGTGCCTACACGAATAACCATTTTTATCACGCTATAGCCCTAAAACCGAGATACGACGGCCTGCAAAGAAGACGACGAAAAAGAAAAGAACGAAACGGAGGCAGAGAATGTGCAATTTCTTTTGCACGCCACGCACACACACACACAAAAAAATAATAGACTTGTCTTTCGGAAGTCAAATGTTATTAAAAGATTTAATGTACTTCCCTATAAGGCATACGAAATGTACTACGTATATAAATATATGTTCCTACTAGCTCTCCATTCTCTAATTAATTTCACTATTTAATCCAAAAGCAGCTTAAAATTACTTCATTTACCTGATTCATTTAGAAGGCGCCGTACCGTGTGCGTTGATCAAGTCAAATCACTTTCGTTCGCAGCTAAACTCGCTGCTTTCGTCAGGCTGATTCAGCACGTTGGCCAAAAATAAATAATAATTAAATTCGCTCAGTCGCTCGCTATTTGGCTTGTATATGTGAGTATTACACGGCATTCAAAATAATAAGCGTGGCAAAAGTGTAACCTTTGGTGCTTCTGTGAGTTTGTTTTCTTTCCTTTTATTTTTTCAAGTCAATGCATCGACTTCACTTCACTTCCACTTTTTTGTAGTCTTTAATTTCGAAAAAAAACAAATAAACAAACAGTCATTGAGGCAGTGAACGCGTGGCACGAGCGACGAGCTCAATTCCAATTGTATCGACACTTAATAATGTATTTTCCGTTAATTTGATAAGCAAACGCACATACACACCGAGAAAAAAAAATCTGTCGAGAGCACGCACCACGAGAGATGAACTCACTTCACTCACTCTCTAGCTCCCGTTTTCTGGCAAAAGTCTTTATGAGTGGAACCGAAATTAAATTACGAACCGAATCCCATTAGCAGGCGAATGTGTTGAACAAATAAAACGCTACTATCAAATTCAAGCCAAATGCGAAAAACGTTTTTTTTTTTTCACCGCGATTGTTTCTATTCCGTGCCCCGTTTTTCCAGTCAAATTTTGTACGCGCTTCGACACCGACTATTTTTCGAAATTTAATTTAATAACCGAAATTCGATTTGTTTTTTTATTCTCTTGCGCGTTGAGACGCGTATACGAGTAAGTATGAGTGAGCGCGTTACACAAACTGTGTCTTAAGTGAAAATGCCACACAATAAATGAACACCGCTATATCGAAATTTATTCAAAGCGATAAAATGAACAACACCACTTCTTCATCTTTCGCAGATCGTTTTACCGTCGTTCTTAAATGTTTACGCACGCTCCTCTCACGAGATAATATAATATGCAGGTGAAAGGTATTCTTCTGTTTTTCACGCAACGGTTTTTTTGATTAAAACTTTCTGTTGCTACTGCTGCTACAGTTGAACGCGATTCAAACAATTGTTTTCAATTTCGGGAATATTAAAATGTTTTGAATACTTAAAATGTTGCAAACAATATTCCGTTTGAATCCTTCTCATCTCCTTAACCGTTGTTGTTTATATTTAATTATTTGGAATTTATTTAGCTGCTTCTATTTCGGCTGTTGTTGCTTCTGCTGATGTTTGGTTTGGATTGATGAATATTTCGTATTATGGCCCATGGCTCATCCGTTTTTGAAAACCAAAAGAAGAAAAAACAACAATTTCTATCTCTCGAACCGTGTTTCCGATATATAGACTTATTCCGAGAGCGAGAGCTGCAAGCTCGTATTTTTCGGGGAAAATGCTGGTTGCGTGTGTGAGCGAAATCAGCTGCCGAGAGTCAATGATAACGAACAACTGAATTTCCAACGGTTGACTTGAATATAAAATTAGACCATTGGTTCAGCGAGAGATGGAAAAAAAGGAAGCAGAGCAGCAGAAAAAGACAAACGACCCCGTAGTGAACGGCGCGGATATACAGAACACAGCAGAGTGCAGAGAGATACACAGCACCACCACCACCACCACCACCACAACATTTGGAGCAGCAGAAGCTAAGAGAGAGAGAGAGAGAGAGTGACCGTGCTCAGACGAGGAGAAAAGGATGGCACATTGTTCAATATAGATTCCATATGGTTCTGCAAGCATATTCAAAAGCTCGTTGTGTCGCGCGCGTTCGGTGTGCATGTACATTCGCTATCGTAGCTCGCTGCAGCCGCTGCCGTTGCTGCTGTTGCCGTTATCCACAGTGATGTTGTGTGCATATGTACGTTAGTTTGAAGAGCACAACTCATTGCGCACGAATATTCTTCAATGATGTAGAACCTGAACTGATGAAATAGCGCGTTCATCGGTCTATAAGCTGCTTTTCACATGCATACAATGCCTCTAGTCTGCTCTGATATGCTTACACATACACATTCGTCGCTCTCTTTCTATTCTGGCTCAAGTTGAGCCACGTTGAGCTACTAACACACATTACACTCTGTATGGTTTTTGGATCTCATCGTATGGAGATGAACCATCCACATTTTCTTTGGATGCAATGGATAGCTGATGCGAGAGACAGAGACAAAGACAGGACGGAACAGTGTCGTCAAAGCGATACGGAGCGTGTATACCACATTCGTCTGCTTTTACGGTATAAGCATTACTCTATAAGGAGAATATGACGTTAAAGTTTCGAATTTTGTGCTGTGGATTTGAGTTCCACACCGAGACAACATCTCTATCCCAGTGGTGCTGAGGCAGATATACCGAATAACACTAATGATTGTTTAAAGAATTCGAACCAATTCCTGTTGTGCATTTACGCGTTACCAAAATCAATCGTATATACACATCCATTTGGCCATGAACAGTCAAGTTATGGAATTTGATCCTTTTATTGTTAGCAACGATACGTGACAACTCTGGCAAAAAGTGTACATACACACACCGTGCATAGAACACTGGGCCTCATTTGCCTTATCAAATTCCAATGCATGGTAAATTTAATCTTTACAATGGTGAACGCAAGCGATAATAACGCTTCCATTCAGAGCATTCAACATTTTTCTTTGTCCCTTCCTTCATTCTATACCATCATTAATTTCCACGGTCTCCCGTTGACGTGTAGCTTCATTCAGTAAATATTTTTTTGTTTAGGATTTCAAAAACCGGAGAACGTTGCTTTTATCGGGTGAAACGAGCGCTTTTTCATTCAGTATATCGACGTGGCTATTGAGCGGCAACAATTCAGCCGAAAAATGATGTGCGTGTGATTTCAATCAACGTTCGCAATGGAATTTCACCGTTTCTTCTCATTTTTTTCCGTGTGTTGTTCTTCAAACAAGAAAATTTTCGTTGCGTAAACGATAAAAACGTAGCCGAAAACGTTTTGCAAAATAACAAAGCCGAAAAAATGCATATGTTTCCAGAATGAGAAGAAGTAGAAGAAAAGAGCGATGAATTATGGTAAAATTCAAAAGCAAAGAAGAAATCAAGTTAAGAATCATGGTCTCGCTGAAAAGCTTACGAGTGAAAAATAAATATGCGCCGCTTTACACACAATGCGGTGAAATTCAGCAAGTAATCTTCAAAAGTACAGAGTCGAACAAGCAAATTGATGAACAAGAAATTGTGAAAGCTGCACGAAAAACTATTTCAATTAAAAAAAAAAATGGACGAATCGATGGTAATGAATTTGACCCCAAAAACAGTCTCTCGACCAAATGAGAACTACACACTCACTACCTCATTCACACACACACACCGTAGCACCAAGGACAATTGGTGTTCGGAATTTCGTTAAAGATATTCGAATGAGACGTGCAACACCATTCCAAACAAAATGCCAATAATAGAAATTATTAACACATCAATGAAGAAGCGTGTTGAAAGGAAATTGTTAGAAGGAATAAGGAATAACAGACGGAACACACCACACAGCATATATTCTTTAACGAGCGAACCGAACGTAACCCGAGCACATTATAAAAATAGAAATAGTATGACATAGCACAGCATTGGTTTTAATGCAGCGCAACGAACAGGTCGGATGGATTAAACAACAACAACAACAACGACAACGACGATGACGATGGCGATGGAACAGCAGCAACCGTCCAAAGGCACCGAAACGAAAATGTGGGAAATTGAAGGGTACGAACCAAATAACTTCTGGTTTTAATAATAAATGGAGTCTGTTCGATAATCATTTTGTAATTGCTTTTCGATTTTGAACGTATTATTTTCGAATTTCGAAGTCGTATTATTCGGATTGAATGTTTTGATGTCATGCGATTTAGAAATTCATCCAAGAAAATCTTGATACAATTGTTTCGGATTGGCTGTTCAATTGAAGTGTCTTTGGGGGAAAAAACAACAACAGCAAGAAAAGCAGTCATTCTCTCATTCTCTGCCACTGTAATTGTTCAGTATTTTGTTCCTTTTTCTGTTGCGGTAAATCTATGGCTTTTGAATACGTAATGCTCGATATCAAATGGCAACGTAAGGTGGTTATCATCGAAACCGGGTGTATTAAATGTGTAGCAGTCTTGTTGTTACTTCGACGCCATGAGTTTATTTTTTCGGTGTGTGGAATGAGAGCTTTAAATAAATGGAAAATATTTTGGATTGATGAATACAAACCGAAATCAACGAAACGACCGTGTTTTTCCTCGTTTGTGTGTGTGTATGTGTTCTGAATTAAATCGAGTTTCAACGACTTTTACGTCAGTTTCTGGTGTTGTTGTCGTTTTTCCATCGTTGACTGAAGCCAATCAAATTTAGCGATTTATCATTGTTTGTGAATGCGAGCCAGTTCAGAGAATCCATGGAAAATCATCGAAGTAAACACTTTGGGGAGTTTTTAACATTGTGGATATTCCACAAGGTATAATGCATCTTACAAATGCATCAAAAACTTTGAGCTCTCTGGCAAGATGTCATCGTGCTGTGTATGACACTGGCAAAATATCGAATCGTAATTTATATTTAGAAAGCGAGCGAGGGAGACAGAGACGAAAAAGAGAGACAGAGAGAGAGAGGGGGGAGGGAAGAGAGAAAGTTTAAATAACCATGGAATTGGAAATGAAGGGAGAATATTTAGTGTTTTTCACGCTGAATAATTCAAGTAATCGTAATGGAGATTCGTGCTTGTCAATTCAAGATGACATTTTACACGTTTCTATTATCATCGCAAAACTTTGCTATTTTTCTGCGAGAAATCTCATCATTAAACATTATACCATCATAGATTTCAGCAACAAAATCAGCAGGAAGTTTTCGGGTTTCACCTATACATTTTTGAGTATACAATCTGTGAAGAAAGCGCGCTCGTTATTTCCTTCAGCAAAACACATTATGTAGAATGTTGAATGGCAAAAGTTGTACAAGTCCCTTCTGCTGTTTATTTTTCATTTTAGGACTATATTGTAATTGTATTCAAATATTGTTTGTTAAACTCCAATAGCATTGATGGGAGGTATTCACACATACACAGACATACTAAGGCACACCGAAACATAAACGGTAGAGCCATTCATTCGGAAGGGCCGTTGGCCGTGGTATTCTCTATGCCGTATATGTTTACTGCTGCAGCCATTGGCCATAAAAGTATTTTCTTCGCAGTGAGAGTCAATTTCCGTTCTTGTGAACATTTACATTTTGGCCAAGTGAAAAAAAGAAGAAAGAAAACATTTGGAAGCGAAATCATTTCACATACATACACAACACACACACAAGAACTGCAGAGATATCAAAAGCTTTCAGAAAATATTACGTCATAAGACATCATTAGCAAAAGTACAGAAAAGTAAAATTGTTGTCATCTTTTTTCGCTCGCTTCTTCTTTTTTCTTCTTAATGTTATGTTAGCGATTGTTAGTGGTCCTTTTGAAGGTCAGCGGCAGTATCAAGTGTTTGTTTCTATTTTCAATACAACAATATAATAAGCATCTTTGTTCAGTCTTTTGTTTTTTGTTGTTGTTGTTGTTGTTCTGTGTTACTGTAGATTCTCTGCTATCACGCTCTTTCTCTAACGCTCAGTGTGTTGTGTGATCGCGCTTTGGATAAGTTGCAATATGGCCTTCGTTTTCCCTTTTTTCCCGAACAACAGCCATATCATTTGGGATATAGTACGTATAGTCTGGCTCAATAAAAATCTCTATGCAAAGTAATCCATCACAAAACTTACATACTTTTACTATAGTGACTACTAGTGTTGTTCGGGTTGTGTCTCATTTTTGTCGGGCGGTTTTTGCGTTGGTAAAAGTTTTCGTTTTGCTCATCATTTTGTGTCATTCAGGTCAATAGTGCCTCAAATTAATGAGAACTTGAAGTAGAATGAAAGCATCTTGTTTATGCTTGAGTTCTGTTTTTTCCCCCTTGTCGTTCATTCATATCTGCAGCCGAGCGCGGAGTGAGATGGTTCTTTTTTTCGTCGTCCTCTCTAGTTCGGCTCCCCCTTTTACTATTTCCTCTGGTTCGTAATATGTCACTGTCTACCTCTCATACTCTTGGCTTCAACATACCACTCGTGCCAAGCCACTACTATTCGATTCGAACCTCGAACGCAAGCAATTTGTAATGAGATGAGCTATTATTAGCGTGCATGTAATTAGTTATACATGTTCAACATTTCAAAATCATGACGCATTTTCCCAACACAATGTGTGTTGTTATACCGATATATGTTTACTTGCAGTTTTTTTCTTTCTACTTGCTTTTCTTTCATGTTCTTGCTGCTTCGTGTGTTTTTGCTTCCCGATGCGCGTACCAACACATGTTTATTGGTTTGAAACAATAAACATGGATCCGTTCCAATAGTTGTTATGACCACATGACGTCTCAAGTATCGAATAATTGAAACAACTTCAATATTTGTCGCACACACACATTCCACATTCCACATTCCCATTTACTATACTCCATACAATGCAATGTAGACGGCATTTACTTGATTTTTATGCGCACATAAAGTCAAATTATTAGCAAAACTACATAGTTAAACTTGTTTATGGGCGGAAAAATCTTTATTATTCGCAGCGTATGGGATCATCATTGGCAAGTGTGCGAATAAAAATTAATGTGATGATTCGCACGATTCGCGTGTTTTCCATCAACTCAAGTCTGCAATGAAATATCATTTTCTGTATCAAAATATCATTTTCGCCTAATTTAACCGTCATTTAGATGCTCCGTTTGGCTTTGTCGAAAATGTGCAAGTCAAACACTTCTAAAAAGGCATCTAGAAACGGAAAATGATGTTGTCGAACAGCAACAGCAGCAAACGAAGGAAGCAGAAACGATTGGATTTTCAAGAAGGAAGCGATTTGTTTGGAACGACATGGAAATCGAGCTAATAATTTACGCCAAAATGGAGTTTCAATCCATTCAGCTGAAGAGCCCGTACCGAAATGTCAACTGATGGAGTGTCGATTGGTTGTCGCATTGGTGAAATCGCAAACCACAGCAAATACACCGAGATTCAATTTCGAGTTGGCAATGTGGGAGCTCTTTAGTTTAACATCCGTACTTCAATGTTACGACGCGCGAACAGGAGTAAAGAGACCGAAGAAAAGCAAAAAAAGAATAAGAGCAAGAGAACGAACGAGGGAGATAGAGAGAGACTGAGTGTATCGTGTTGTATTTTCGCCAGGCATGTGAGCTAGGGGAATATCACGCTCCAAAATCTTGTGAGATATTTGAGATATTTGAAATAAACATCAATTGAATGACATATTTTCGAATATTTCGAATAAATAAATCAGATTTTTGTGGATTTTGGAGATATTTGAGATTTTTTGTAATAAATCCGAATAAATACATTTAAATATCATTCATAATCACAAAAATCCACAATATTCCGCCGTATTCACAAATATCCACCATATTTCATACGACAGATTCTTAGAGATAAATTGGATTTTTTTGAAATATTCGAAATAATTTAAGCGTGATATTCCCCTAGCATGTGAGTGAGATTCACTTTTGTGCGATGTCATGGAATGTAATAAATATCCTATAAGTATATCCGTTTATTGCATTTGATTTTCGTGTGAATTGGCTATTTGCTAGCATTAGCACCCGGGAAACTTACTCACTCTCTCTATCTCCTTTCAACCCAGTGTCCGCTCCAAACTAATGCTATATTATACATTCTGGGTTGTGTGTAATGCTCGCCATGCACATGCTGACAAATTAAATGTGATGTTGGCGTGTTCAAGTGCAGTATTCACGAATCAAATCGTGCCATTTCGTATAATTTGACTGTCCGATTGTGTGCGATTTATGACAATTGTCGCCAATTCGAGTAAACATCAATTCCCATTCACTTTGAAGTGTCATGTTTTTTACATCGTCGTCATCATTCGTCGGTGTCCTCTCCTTTACACGAAGCAAACACACCAGTTTTGTTGTACGAATGGTTTCGAATAAAATGCTTGCGTCAGTTTTATGCTAATTCAAAACTGCAGTCCGTTCCATTGATCTTCGAAGCGAAGGTAACGCTTTCTTTATTGTTGACCCCGAACAAAAAAAGAATAAAGTTTCTTGAAATGTAACACAGCATTTTTGTCGATAAAGTTCTCGCATTAATTTCGAAGTCGGTAACCGCTGAAAATTTGTTGTTTTCCTTTTTCTTCTTTGACCACATTTTGTATGGGGGACATCCCATGTACACGACTTTTGCTACTCACCTCGGCCAATGGCCAACCAAAAACTGGAAAAACAACAATTCACAAAATGAAAAACACCAAAAAATTTCATTAATTTATAGATTTACTCAACACAGTTTCATTTTATTCTGGGTTTTTTGTTTGTATACATCGGTACATGTAAAAGGGTTTCATTTTTTTGTCTAATTCACCTTCCACACATTTTTTTTTGGTTTTCCTTCTCACAAGTAATCATGGTAAACGCCACATAAGCTACACATGACATCGAATCTCTGACATTTATTATTGATTTAGGTTTGGTTTTTCCTCTTGTTTTCGTCTCATTTCCACAATATATGTCATGTCAAATTCGATCTCATCAACAGCTGCGCTTATTAAATTCTTTAGTCTAACGTTCCATCTAATGTGTTACATAGAGTTGTGTTACAATTTTCTCTCATTCTATTGAACGAAGTATGCTTTGCTCAAGCAAAAGAAAAAACAAACAAAAAATTTGGGATTACTTCCAATTAAACATATATAGACTCGAAGTCTAATTTTCTTTCATTTCTCTTTCATCTTCTTATAATACATTTTCCAATCAGTGCACGGACTACATCATATCAATAAATTCATGTTATAGATTTTTTTATTGGTTTTGTTTATAAATTAAATAAAATATTTCGATAATATCTATTCTTGAATTTGTCTAAGAAAAAAAAACGAAGTGAAGGTTTCTTTTTTTCTTTGCACAGAACCCGACAAAAAAACGATAAGTTTACTTATTTTCACTTACCTATCAAAGAAAAAGTGGAACAAAAAAGTGGTTGTCTGTTCATTTTTTGCTGGAAAATGAGGCTAAGAAATTATGAGCGCAGCCCGTGCTTCATAGGCGAGAATATAAAGGGTTGATGCATAATCAAGGGCTCTTAATATCCGCATATTTCGTATATCCAATTCAGACTAAATAACATGCAAAAAAGTGTGTTTTTTTTTTCATTATTAAATCCATTTGGAGCGCTTCTTCTGAACGCGCTCTCGTTCACTCACTCAATCTCATGATCTCAATCAGTTGTGTGATGCTGGTTGTGTTGTTGATGTTGTTTTAAATTCCCATCGAACCATTTTTACTACATCAATCATCAGGTGAAGTTTGTCAATAATTTCTCGAAAAACTGTATAGCTTCTCATTTGAATGGGTTTTTATCAAGTGTGTTTACGAGTATATTTATCAAGTAGAATAGTTTTTTTTTGTTTATCTCATTTTTTTTCTATTAATAATTACGTATATTCGTATCTTGTTTATGTAAGAATTTTTATGACGATGCATTCATCTCATCAATGATGAATCATCAATTTAAAACTGTAGTCACCTTTATCGTGCTCCTTTTTTATTACCACTTAGATCAACATCAAATTGATTATAAATTTCCTCAAATTACGTACTATGCTGTTGATTAATTTGTGTGTGTTTTTTTTTTTTGCTTTTTTATTCACTTTTTTTTTGTTTGTTTGAGACGACACCGAAAAATTGTTCCTGAAATTTTGTACTTTCGAAAATTGTGTTGTTTTTGTTTTGTTGTTGTTGTTTGTTGCGGAAATTGAGTTGATCCAGACTCTCGTACATGTTTTGACGAATGAAAAATTTTGCATATCCAAAAACCATGATTTTTATGTCACCTCTATTGCGGTTGGTTTTAAATCGAAAAATTACACCGAATTTTGTTGTTTTTGGGTTTCAATTCATTTAGCGATTTGTAAAATGCTTTAATTTCTAAAAGTTAGTTTGTACTCTTTAGGTGATGGTGTTGATGTTTTTTTTTAAATTTATTTGACTCGCACTACTAAAAGTATAACAAAATCATAAGAACAGATTCGAAAACGAAAAAAACGGAATGATAGAAAATAGTAAACAGAAAACGGTCATCGAAAAGTGTGCGGAGAAATGTGTTGCGTCCGTAGTCGAAAAAGATATGATCTGGGTCAAGATATGAATACGCTGAAACTGAAAATAAAAACAAACAAAACAAAAGTGTCCAACAAAACAAGAGTCTAAGGGTGCAGGGCTGGATTTGAAGGTAAGAATGGGAATAAAACATAAAATGGCTGAATAGAAAAAAAAACAAGAAAATAATAAAACAAATAAAAATGTTTAAATTTTTCTATTATGATTTTTTGCATTTTATTTTGTTCTCTGTTTAGCTTCTTTTTCTTTATATATTAGAATTTCTCTTCTGTTGCTCAGATGTTTCTCTTTTTCGTGTTTTTCTCCTTCTTATCTCTATCTCATTTTAGCAATAACAATTTGATATCATTAACCATTTTGAAATAGCTTAGTAGTTTTTAGTGTTGGTACAATCAGTTTTGGTTATTGCAGTTTTTCCTCATATAATTAAAAAAAAAAATCAATGAAACTGTTGTTGAGCCTAGCTTATATTACCGGTATTTTGTTTCAAATATTTAATTTTTTTTTCTTTCGTTTGGATCATTTCGTTTGTCATTCATGTGGATTGACGTACGGTTGGTTTTTTTTTCTATATACATCATGAAACATATTTTCTTTTAATGATCTCGCCACTCAATTACATCTCTCACTTGATTTCGTTTAGTACGCAATGTGGGGGAAACGTGTTTTCTTTGCTTTTACTTGACTATGAGGTAGTAAAATGAGAACATCCGGTTTTTTTTACTCTTTTTTTCGTTTATTATGGTGGTTGTGTATGTGATTGTGCGAGTGTTAATTATTTTTGTTGTTTTTAGTTCATAAATGTAAATACGACTGGTACTTAAAAGAAGAAGAAAAAAAATGTATAATTTTTGCACTTTATATGGTTTAAAAAAAATCATAATCGGAGAAAAAAACGTAAATCGACGAAAAATGACCGTTCAAAATAAATGATCAATACTTAAAAAATTAAGATTGTGTACCTAAAGTGAATCCCTGAGTTTGTTTTTCATTACATTTATTCTCTTATATCGATAAAAAAAATCTATGCATATCATCCGTTTAATTTTTTTTTCTCTTCTGTATCGTCTATTTTGTGTATGCGTGTGATTAACAAGAGTTGTGTTTTTTAATATGTGCATCTGTGTTTATGTGGAGTGTGTTGATGTTTAATTTTTTTTTGGGGTGGCATATGTAGAATTTATTTTTTTTTTGCTTTTTTATTAGCCGATCATTAGGAAAAAATGTATTTTTTTTAGTTCGACAATACCACATCGAATCGATCGCACTTTCGAGTTAGATCATGTTCGAATTTGATCTTTTTCGAATTTTCGATGTTCATTTTCGTCGAAAAATGCGCCTGAACTCAAGAGGTTTGAGCCTTTGAGTTGGCTCAATGTGGTTAAGAATTTTGAACAAGAGATTTTGAATGTGATTGTGTGTGTGTGTTTCCTCATTCATATTTTTTTTTCTTATTTTGGATTAATGTTTAAATTTTGCTTACATCCAATTACACCAAAATTATAATTAATCATATTAATGTTTTCAACATTGAGAATAGTAATTTCTCTTTGTAATTTAATTTTTTTTTTGCATTTTTTTCAATTTGTATTTCATTTTTTTCACTAAAATTTTAGCCTAAACAGGATTTGCATCAATATTTTTTGTATACACATATGTGTTACCATAATGTTTGTTTTCTTCCAATATTTACTAGGTGTGTATGGGGTAATTTATAGCAATTTTAAAGTCGTTTTGCGACATTTCTTCTCTCTATTTTTAGTTTTTCCAATTAAATCTAGTAAAAATTCTTACGCATTGAAATTTATGTTTTTTTTCATGTTTTTGTTAAAAAATTTCCCTCTATTGTAATTATTACGATTGTTTAATATTGAACAAACAAAAAAAATACCAAAAACCCACTTGATTAACCGAAAAAAAACAATCTAAACGAATAGTACATACTAGGTGCCAAATTCAATAATTCCGGCGCCCTGGTTATTTATAATAATCAATTTTGTTTTCTCTTACGTGAATTTTATCATACGACAGCTCAATGTTTGTATTTATTCTCCTTAAAATTTCTTTGAAAAGATATTGGAGCGCCTAAAATGCATATAAGTATGTATTTTTTTGCCTTCTTATTAAAGATCCAGTTTTTAGTTTTTCTGTTTCAATAATTTTTTGTTTCCAATTTTACGCAACTTATATTCCCAATTGTACGACGTTTTATGTTATAATTTCCATGAATTATCCCGGAGAGATGTGTCTCTCACGGTTTAATAGAGTTTTTTTTTTGTTTAAAGGTAGGTTTACATTTTAATTTATTTTTTATTTTTTTGTTGTTTTTAATTCTTGTATACAATACACATAAATTACGAATTTTTTTATGTTTTCTTTTAGATTATGTCGAAAAAGTGGTTACTTTTGAAATTTTGCTTTGTCGTAAATGTGCTCAGACGATTTAATATGTTGTCATTGCCTTATATAAAATAACGATGTTTTTTGCACAACAATGAAAATGGTAATGGTTTTTTTCACCCTTTTTTTAAAAAAATGTTTATTTTTTCGACTTGCATATGTTTTTGTTGTTGCATTTATTTTTGACCTGAGAAAGAATTTGAGTTTGATATTATTTTTTCAAAAAAGGGGTGTTGGTTTCACGCGCGCGCTTTGGTGTTTTCATCATTCCACAAATTTACGTTTAATTGTCTGGGTATAAAGAATTTATTGATCGACATGAATAATATGCACAATTTCGTTTTTTAAAATTAGGCAAATTTAAAAAAAAAATCCCTGAGTTGAGTGTTATTATTTCCTTTTTTTTAGTTTAAACATTAATTTCTTTTATAAAACATACACATTTATACCGACATTTAGTTTTTTGTTTTGTTTGTTTGCAGGAATACCTAAACTCTTAAACATGAATAATGCTGTTATATTTTTTTGATGGGTGTGAAACCAATCAAATGCGCCGTATTTTCTGTTCATTTTCGGTACGAATAGGAGGGCGACGGAATCGAAAATCCCTGAATTAGTAGTTTGTGTATTGTTCACAAAGAAAAAATGCAGTGAAATGAGCACATTTCAAGACAAATTGGCGTCTACTCAAAAATGCTTGTCAATGAAACACTATTTGAAGCCGAATGATCGAAATCCCTGAAACTATTTATTTTTACTAACTGAAAAAAAAACCCGGGGAAGTCGCGATTCTGAGGTATTCAGTTTACAGTCTGTTCAATTATTATACGATAATTATTAAGAAGAATTTCATTATTGTAAAATTGGAGTTTATCAAAAAAAAACTAAAATTGAGGTATATCTGTTGAAATGACAAATTGTTCAATTTGCATTTTGGTTTTTACTCGTAATGTGTTGTGTGGCTTTGGATTCATGTGTTTTTCTCTCTCTTTAAATGCATACAGTTTTATGGATCATTTTGTATCGCGGCGTATAATTCTAATCATGTTCCATTTGTTGTTGTTTTTTAAGTTATTCCATGGTTTCGATTCCACCACTTTACTTAAATGTTATAAAAAAGATATTTTAGATGGTAACTTAGGCATAGAAACAATATAAAAGAAAAATGTGTGTATTTTTTTCTGTTTCACTCCTTTTTTGTTTCCTTGATATTTTGTGGGCTTTTGCTTACTTAATATTCCTTCTTTTTTTCTATTTCATTAAATGGTTAAATTTTCTGTCGTTAGTTGATCAGCGATGATTTGATCATTCCCAACAACTGAATTGGTAACTGGAGCGCGGATCCTCTTCAAAAGAGCTCCAAATATTTTACGATTTTTCGTTTCAATTTAAATTATTGTTTACATTTTCAAGCGAATTTCCATTCATTTCTTTAATTTACGTCAATCTGCGAACTCAAAACATTCACATTTTCACAACAAACTTCTTAATATGTTTTTTTATGTACAGTTTGGTTAAAAATTTAAAATTCTTCGCGGGTTGAATACACAAAAAATATGCATCTTTTCGGACATGTGATTCCCATGATTTGAGTAGATACCACATAGCGAATGTAATTCGGATGGTTTTCATGTTTCCAAATACGTTTTTTGCGGTTAGTTTTTTTGTTTCATTTTGAATAAGCCATACAATTTTGCATCCATAATTTCATTCCATTCTCAAAGTTCATTCGAAAATTTGCTCATACTTGTTTTCCATTCTTCTCTTCTTTTCTGTGTCGAATTTTGGAGCGTCCAAAGAAAAATTTTGATGCGTTCATGTCGAGCTTCTTCATTAGAATGCTCCGATTTCAACAAGCTTCTTAGAAAAATTGTCTCAGTTAAAACTGAATTTTCTTGATTTATTATCATATGCTCGATTTTCTCCCTTTTGCAACCATTTTCTTTTTACCGGCGAAAACCAACATTGAAAAAAAAAATTGTACAGCAGCAAAACTGAATCGCCAACCAAACAAAAAATATTGATCGTAACTATCTATCGAATTACACTTCTCATTCATTTTTCTTTCTATTTGAATTTCTCTCATTCGAATCGGGCGTCGATGTCTATGTACAAAATCACAATTGATCTTCATCGAAATGGAGCATAAAATGAAGACAAAAACAAAAAATTATAGTAAAAAAAATAGAACAAATTAACAGAAAAATGAAAAATAAAGAAGAAGATGTTTTAAACATTCTTATTGATCATAAATCACAGATAATCAACTGGTATGAAAGTTGGGCTGAGTGTCCGATATTTTGTTATTTTCTTTTTTTGGTGTACGGACAGTAAAAGAAAATCGGAACGGAAAACAAAACAAAGAATCAATTGAAATGTGTTTGAAAACAAAGTCAGAAATAATAATAGATTGTAGGCTTTATCACGCTTTCTCTTGGACAAATTAAAATTTAACCTGTGATTTAAATGTGCCTAATCGAAAGAAGAATAAAATTTGAAAAAACAATCATTCTCTTTCGTTTTCATAACAATGTTTCAAAACTCAAAGAAAAACGGATAGAAATTTAATGTAAAATTGGCCAGTTAGTGTTTAGCTCAAGCTCTCAAGAGTACCAAAGTATCAAGGAAGCAATTGGTGTGTATGTGTTTAGATTACAAAATGAAATTGTTTCCATTATTTTATGTACACATTTTTAAAAAAATTCACTAATAATTAGAAATAAAATCTGTCT
Source organism: Sitodiplosis mosellana (assembly GCF_009176505.1). NCBI lineage: Eukaryota > Metazoa > Arthropoda > Insecta > Diptera > Cecidomyiidae > Sitodiplosis > Sitodiplosis mosellana. Next base: position 871,940 of record NW_022595247.1, on the reverse strand, counting down.
AAAAAAAAGAAATATAATAACGTATTCATGTTATACACAAAAAGCGATTTGCAAAGTTTTGAGGGGGACATGGGCAAGAAATTGCAATTTGATTGCCAATTTCTGCTATTACAAAAATTAGTTGATTTAAAATCAAACAAAAACGAAAAATAATAAACGTAAATTCGGTAAAAACGTAAAATTAGACAAAAAAATAAAATAATAATATTATTGGGTGGCGCATGGTCACTGCTTGGTTGGTTTAATATCTTGATGAGAGAGAGAGAGATTGGTATAGAGACGTGTAGTGTCTCACTTACTCCCTTTCTCTCTCATTCGCTCTTAAAATATAAATAAAATGGTTAACGTTGGTAAATTCACTTGGATTCTCAAGCATTTTATTTTATCATCCTGTCGCTTTCCATTTGTTTTTCTTTTCATCGGTAACTTTGTTTCCGTCGTTTTTCCTTCTTCTTCTGTTTCTCATTCAAAATTCATATCCATAACAGCTAATTATTTTGTTTCGTTTTACGAGTGTTCTTTTTTCCTTTTCCTTTTTCTCTCACTTGTCGACGATTATTAGATTTTTTTTGTTTAAACATTTACACACATTTTTGTTTTATGTTCTTATTTTTGGGCTATCCAATCGATGGATATTATTCTCTAAAGTGGTACTTTTTTACACCTTGCCTAAGTAATCTTTTTTTTTTTGTTTCAATCAAATCATTTCTTCAAAAATTTCGGTCCAAACGTATGATTTTGAGTTCTTTCAATCTCTCCTCCTCCTCCTACTCCTCCTTGCCTTTCCTCATGTGAACATCATTCTTGACACTTTGTGTGTATGAATTTGAATTATTTACATTTCGTTTTTTTTTGTGGCTGTTATGGGTTGTTGTTGTTGTTATTATTGTTTGATTTGTATTGCATGTGTTGCAGCATCAAGCGCATATTTTGAGATTCCATTTTCGATTCGGTCATACATTTTCAGAAAGCATTTTGCCCACATATAAATTCCGTTTGTGTATTTCGTTTTTATTAAAATCACTGATTAGTTCTCAGGCACTGATTTTACATATTTCTTCTTTTTTTTCATTTCTATTTGATCTAATAGCAAATTCACTTGCCATTAGTTGCGAGTGTTTTGTGTACGTCACATTTATTCCAGTTTCGAATGTTTGTCTTGTTTTTTAATTGTAACGTCTGCATTCTATTTTTTAGTAGTATTTCTCTTTCTCACTATCTTTATGTGTAAATAACGGTAATTCTCTGTGTCTGTAAAATAAAAATAACACGTAGGGGCCAACAACGAAAGGAGAAAAAATGGTGCCGTAGAAGAGAAAAAAATAGAACGAAGAAAATAATAAATGATGAAGCAGCTGGGCTTTGAGATAAAGAAAAAAAAACAAAAGATTATTTACAGATAAAAATTGTAAGCTTGTTTATATATCACCGACAACTTGTGTCAAAACTACTATCTTATTTAGAATTGAAATTGAGTTTGTGTGTGAATTGTAACTTGGTAACTGTTTCGAAAATGTTTAAATTCGCGATAGCGAATTTGTTATTGTTTTTTACTTCTACGTTGCGCAAAAATGTGTGTTTACTTTTTGCGTGCTTCCACGTGTGCGTGGTGAATGGCATGACACTCTCGCAAATTCGGTCGCACAATATCAGCGTTAACGCTGTATGTCAATTCGATTGATGTCATGAAATCGTTAAGTTTTTCCAGCAGATTATTTGCTCACTAACAACATTGATGTTACTGAACTTTATCTATATCTCACTCGCGCCAATCGAAGAAACCAAACTAATTACAAACGTTGTATGTGTATGTGCTTTCGCATGCTCTCCAATTATGTTTCTATTGTCTATGTCTATTAATAATTCTATATTATTTGCTTTCTTTATGTATTAACGGCAGGTACTTGAGTTGTTTATTTAAATTACGTGTTGCTCTGTGTATGTGGCGGCATTTTCCAAAGAAAATGTCGGTATTTTCTTCTTAAGCTGGGAGCAAAATCATGGTGGAATCTTTTTCCATCATCGAGATGAATTTTCTTTTGCTCATTATCAATTGGGGCATAACAGAAAAATCAAGAAGAAATGTGAATTCGGTTTGCAAGTGTTTAAGTTTCAACTAACAAACAGGTGTATAGATCTATTTGATGGGTAAATAAAATGGTCTATGGTAATAAAACGGTAATACTTATTGGTTATAAATATATAATAGACAGTAGTTTATGTGGGGCTATTGAAAGAATCGTCGTGCGGGAAAAAGAATTTGACAAAAAACAATATCTCGGTCTGTTCATTTAAAAAATAAACGCTTAAAAAAGCACCGAAGAAAACATATATGGTCATCACATCGAATGTTGTGAATGCCATGTATTTTCTCAATTATGCGTTGCTTTCTATGTATGTATGTGTGTTTCTTGGGTAAAAAGATTTAATTATTCTTCATTAATGTAAAAACGGAATTGATTCGGTGTGGTTGAAAGTGCTTTCTGAAGAAATGCCGAATTTTCTCTTCACTCTCTCATCAAATCTCGAAATATGTATGTCGGCTTAATTCAGCTGACAATTCGCAATGAACTATTACAGTGAGCGGTAAAAATATGTAAATATCTGGTTATTTTTTTTCTTCTTCGTCACTATTCAAATGACCATTCGACGAATGCATATCCCGAATGTCGAACGCTATTTGAATAATATCAAGGCTATTTTGTTTGTATTCATGTAGAAAAAAAAGAAGTTTTGTTAAAACGAAATATAAATAAATTGATTCTCTCTTCCTATAAATCTGTATCAGCTATCATATTAATAATTTGTTGTAAAACAAAAACCACTTTGTTACGTTTGCGTATGACTATTGTTGGTGTAAAAATATGTTAACGGATTTCTTCTATTAGTTTCTTTTTTTCAATTGATTGAATATATATTTGCAACTTATGATAGTAAAAAAAGATTACTATTTTCTTGTTTTGCAATTTGTTTTTCTCTCTCTTTCGGTTTTAAATGCAATAAAAATGTCTCTGTATATAAACTGTAGTTTTCAATAAAATACTATTATTCTATTTTGTTGTTGTTGTTGAATTGATTGTTGAAGCAAAAAATACGAGAAAATGGTATGTAACTTTGTGAATAACAATAGTTTTCTGTTGTTCATTTTTTTTCCCCGATCGAATCGCAAATGCGATTCTTATTCTACGAAATATGCATAAACACAAATTCGATCGGCTTTCACTGGGTTTCGTATATTGCTTCTCGTTCACATGTCTCCATTTAGTGTGTTTGTTTTGTGTGTTTTTTTGGTCTCGTAATTGTTACAAATTGTGTAAATTGCTTCATCCGTTCAGACTTTCAGAAAATGGGGAATAGACGAGGTGAAGATGTTTTTCATTTCATTTGTTTTTCTCTTTTTTATTTTGTTTTCGTTTGGATCGTATTTATGTGCAAATGCCATGGTGCGCCAAACCGGCTTATGCGGCATGATTTGGTTGTGCCGATTGAATTTGATTTATAGCAATTTCGTGCTTGTGCTCACGAGCTATATGCCGCCGGACCGTGTTATTTCGCGTGAATGTTCTCGAACAGAACGGGCATGGCACACGTATACCTTGATGACGTTGTCGAATATGTGCACGCAGATTGGTTTCGTAGCCGTACAATCGGTCGCAGTATAGGCACTTCAATTTTTTTCCTGTTCATCATCATCACCATCATCATCACCATCATTCAAGCATACGATTTTTGACATTTCATACGAAAAAATAAACAAACATTAGTTGAATTTTGACACACACCACAGAAAAAAAAATGTTCTGATGGAACGATGAAATATTTTCATCGACTCGCACATTAGTTTACTTGATAGATGGTTTTTGAAGAAAAGAAAAAAACATGAAAAAATGCGTATGCTTACCGTCAGCTGTGTTGACAGTTCCACTTTTGCTGCTTAGTTTTGTCGCATTCCATACATTGAGCATATCGGCCGGTGCAATTTGCGCCAAAGTTGGTGGCAAACCGTCCTTGGTTTCCATATAGCTGACCAATGATGTCGGTGTTGATGGTGTCGTATTTGATGTTGGCGGTTGCGGAGAATAATCAGCTTCCAACTTGATTCGTAGATCCTCGGCGCCAGCCTAATGGAAACAAAAATAAAACACGTTGTCGATATTAAAACTTTGATTCAGGCAATACAATTCTTTGTCACTAGTTTCACTTTAAAAAAATTCAAATTCCAACAACCGAATCCAAATCACTGAAACTTACGTCGTTTTCCGTTTTTATGTCGTCATCCTGATCTTGTCCGCTTTTTGATCCATTTCGTTCGTCTTGGTTGTCCGTTGATCCATTTCGTGCTGTTGTACTTGGGGGGCTGTGATTATCATATCTGCTATTGATCGTAAAACAAGGTGTGAAAATTAAAAGCAACTCCAACATAAGTGGTATTTTTTTCGAAAACAAACCTGGATTGAGGTGATGTGCGCTCATTTTGCAAAGTGTCTGCTTCCGTTGGGGCTGTTGATGAGGCGCTGCTTGATGGTCTGTAACAAAAACAAAAATGAATTCCATGAACAACTCGCACATGTTTTGACAGTTCATTTTGATGGTTGTGACAGTTGAATCGTGTCAATCGTGAAACAATGCAACCGTTGATCGAATACATACCGAACTCGTTTAGATGAACCGGAATTTTCGGCGCTGCCTCGTGATCCATCGCGTAGTACACTTTGTCGTTCTTTGCCGCGTGTTGCATCAAACGGCCGATACATTTGCGGTATGTATGGTGCAAAACCGCCGCTCAATCCCGAACTACTTGGGTTCATTAACGAATCACATTCTTGTTTCATCGAGTTTAACGGCAATGCGGATGGTGATGTTGCTGACGAACTGTTTCTTTGGGGCCTTTGTTCATGTGACTGTGATTGCGCTGCAGCCAAACGTCCATGTTCAGTTGACAAACCTTTAACCTGTGTACCACACAACGACAGCGAAACGACAACAACAAAACAATGTTAGAAACTGTTTTTTTTCTTCTCTCATTCAATTGCATCTATTGTGCTAGTCGCCTTTTCAAACATACCTGAAGGTTTTCAGCTGCTTTTAAAAAGCTGTTCAATGCCTCTTGTGACACATGCACCTCACCCTTGTACATAAATTCGAGCAATGCCGACATATTTTCAGCCGATGTTGCCTCTAAAATAACAACACACGATGAACTTGGTGGTGCCGATTCAAACAAATCCGCAAAGTTCTTTGAACATGCTGCCAGTATGAGTTTGTGTGCCTTGAATACGGTACCTGAAACACGATGCCAAACACAAAAAAAAAATTAACAAAATGTATGCAATCACAAATCTTGATTTGATCGGCTGTCAAAAAATTGTTGTCGATTCAATACTCACCACCACAATAAAGCGTAACATCAGCCAATAGATCTGATTTGAAGAGATTTGAGAAAGTCATCGCCAAATTGGACGAATAACTATTCCATTTCAAACAAAACTGCTGCTGTGGATCCATATTGTCAAACTATGAACGAAATAAACAATAAAATGACGTTATTACACCAACGAGAAGGGAAAAAAATACCGATTGCACACTTTGATTGATGTGTGCTTGTGCGACGAACGTAAACACCGGCTGCAACGAGCTAGAGCAGTGTTTTCATTTCAACGATTACGAACAAATGTCAATAGAAACATAAGCGTTGCATGCGCCCTCTTGAACTGAGTAGACGCAAGAATGTCATGTCGTGAGAGTTGCGTTGCATTCTAACATGGGACACGTTATCCCATTCGACCGATTCGAACATTTGATGGATAAAATCCGTGTGTATTGAAATATGACTCTTTTTGGATATTGTTGTTGTTGTTATGAATCCGATTTGAATCCATAACAATGGATACTTCCTCTAAAAAAAATCCATAATAAAACTTTTAAAGCATGAATATTGAAAAGTGGCAAGTGAAGAGGGCCTGATTAAAAATGTATCTGTGTTGTATGGTTCAAATGGAGAGTGAGAGAGTGAGAGAGAGAGAGAGAGAGAGAGAGAGAGAGTGAGAGAGAGAGTGAGTTTTATTTCGTTGACAAAAATCGATATTTGAACGATATATAACATCTTTTCAATAGTCGGCCGAATAACGAGAGAAAGGGAGAGAAACGGGACAGAGGAAGAGGGAGAATGAGAGATAGAATGAGAGACACGAACGAGAGCTGCAATCGAAAATTCCAATATGAATTTCCTGCGCTCCATTTGAATATATATCCGTACGGTTTATCTTGGCTTTGTTATCACATGAACAGTTTCATTTTCGTTTTTGTGCACCTCTCTGGTCTCCGCACTCTTACTTTTGGCTTTAATGATTGTACGTCACGGCATATTGAATTTCAATTGTTTGGTAGCATTGCCAGTGCCAATGCCAGTGACTGTTGTCTTTAAATGGTATGTACGTGCAAAATTTCGGGCACAGTACACAGTGTACAGTGTACACACCAGAGTTTGAAATATATGCCCACTGAAAATGACTGAAATTGTGTTAGTGTCTATTCGGCTAGGATTTCACTTCCTTTTTTCGATTCCATTTATAACGCAGTGTGCTGCTGCTACTGCTACTGCTGCTGCTGCTATTCGCTGCATGCACATCGTCGATTCATGCGCAATATCTATTAAAATTCTATGTATACGTATATATATATAGTTTGACATCGCCGTTTTTATTGACTTTCGTACGGATGGGCATTGGCTGTGCGTGTTTTTTCCCGATGTTTGTATTTGCACAGGACATTGTTTCTGCCACTTTTCCTTTCCATTTTCGGCTCATTTTTCATCGTTCTCTCTCTCTCTCTCTCTCTCTCTCTCTTTTATCTCATGCCAGTGAGAAAAAAAAACATTCAAGCCTCACCATTTGAAATGACCAATTCATTGTTAAAAAGAACCGATGCTCATTTTTTTTCTCTCGATTATTGTGTGTTTTTCATCAAGTTCAACTTTTTTTTCGGCGATTGGACATTTTTTTCGATTTTTTTTCCTTTTCGAAATACATAACGATACACAGATCCGTTGACAATGGCATTTTTCCGATATTATAACTGTGTATATTGATAAGAACAATGAATGAAATGAACAAAAAGATACAGCGACAGGAATCGGCATTGAAAAGTCGAAAATTTGTTCGAATCGCATTGAATAGAATTCGGAGGCAGAAAAAAAAAGAAATCTCAAACAATCCTATTAATATTCCTGATACATGGCATTCGTTTTCCATCCTGAGTGTGTGCGTTTTTTTTCCTCTATATTCATCAGCTCTTTTGGTCGCTATTCATTGTAGCATACAGAGAGAAAGAGGCCCATTGTACGAAAAACCGTCGTTGTCATTTGATAAAAACACTGCGAAATATCACCGAAAAAGAAGGACAGGGACAGGAATAGAAGGAGAGTGTGAGTAAAGCGATAGCAACATGAAAAAGTTGTACAGTTCACTTCCCTTCTGTTAAAATACAGGCTCATTTCCTCGAACTGCGTTTTTTATGATTCTATGTTTGCTTTCAAGTGCAGTCGTTCGGATAAGTTAAGGGTTGCTGCTGCTGCTGCTATCAATATTGCGCGTTTTGTTAGGCATAGTGCGCGTTATATCAGAGCATACACACCGAATGGGTAACATTTATGCACACAGTGAACTCAGTGTGTATATATGCTCTCGCGCATACAAACGACCGAGCCAATTCAACGGAAAGAGAAAACAAACTTTCACTTTTGCTTCGTTTGCTGTTTGCATGCACAATTTAATGACTGATCCTGGATCTCACTCACTCTCTCTCTCTCACTTTTACTGCTTCGCCTATACAGAAAAACCCATAGAGCCATACACATACATATACATATATATATGCGTACATTTCTATATTGCGTACACCATTGCATATCCTTCTTCAGTTACCACTTCACATCCGCGCGCATAGAATGTTTTTATGTGTGTATAGTGTAGTATCCATTGGAACTGGAATGTACAAATGCACGCATATATAAGGTTAAATTGGGTCAATCTATAACTTATGGGAAAACCGGTGTATGTACAGCTATGACAGCATACATACAAATGTACGCACGAACGCACGTACGCATTTGCAGCAGCAGCAGCAGCAGCAGCAGCAGCAGCAGCAGCAGGCGGCATATACGACGCTGATGTGAGCGAGAGAAGGAGCAGTGGAAAAGGAGAAATAAAACAGTAGATGTTGTTGGTTGGTGCTGCTATCAGTGCCATACAAACACACTGCGTTTGCATTGATAGCATTTTGTAGCATTGATTGTTTCTATCGACGCATCACTGCGGCACCGCATGCGATAAGACGATGTGGTTGCTTTTTTCCCTTCTTTCTGTCATATCCTTATATTCACGGAGGATGCGCAAAATTTCAACGTTATGTACGTACCCAAAATACACAAGCGTTTGGTTGTTTTTCCAACCGAAGCAAGAAAAAAAAACACGAAATGCGTTTGTATGCGCACACAACGAATGCGGGTGGGAAATTCGAATGTGAGGAGCAGCAAAGGCAGTAAAAACGCTTTATCGAAATGGAAAATGCGTGTTTTGTGCATGTGGATGGAACCGAACACGGCGCGTGTATGTGACATACACATAGGCATGCAACGAAAACAACGTTCCACAGAAGAGAAGAGAAAAAAACAACAACAACCAAGCCAAAAAGGAAACAAACGCCACTCACGTAAGACCAAAACAATAGAACGTTCTTGCTGAAGCCACAGCGTAACCAAAAAACGAAAGGGAAAATGCTGTCGCTGTTGTTTTTCTCGTTCTCTGTGTGTGTATGTGCGTGCGTGTTGATTCACAGTTGAGCATTGAAAATGGGCTTGAGCTGCATTTTTTCCATGCTTGTCTCAACTCACTCGATCCGCATTACTTTGTCTCGCTCTGTCGCTGAAATCACGTGAAATAAATGTATATGCGATACACCCGGTTCGAAATTGAAATTGTGTGCCAGTATATAGAGACAGAGTACTATATTGCGCCCTATGTGCACGGGGCGCGTGAGCGTGAGCGCGAGCGCACGTCCTGTGTCCTCGTCATTCAAATTGAATTTTCATTTCACTTTCGTTTGCGACGCAAGAAACTTTGTATTAGTATTTGCGTGTGTATACATAACAGCAGCAAGAGATGGTGGTGTTGGTTGGGGAGGCTTCCATCGTCGCCGTTCTCTTTTATTTTGCTTGTTGTTATCGGTGGTGTGTGTACTTGTTTTTTTTCTCGTTGCTTTGCCTCGCTTCCTTTTCGACGCTCGTGGGTTTTGGGTACACATTTTCGAAATGAAAGTGAAAAGCGGACACAGCCACGGACGACGAAGACGGCGACAAAGCCGACGAAAATCATGATATGATGATGGTGATAACATAGTTTGGTCACGAATCGCTTGCGCTTTCTTTTTTTCTACCCTGCTGAATGCTGTATGTATTTTTCGGGCGCATACAAAATCATTTTTAATGCTTCGGTCGCTATTTTCCAATTCTCGAATAACAACTCGCTCACTCACCCACTCACTCACTCTCTTTCGTAATGCACGGTGCAAGTACAGTTTGATAGCGTTTTTCTGCTTTTCCGTTTTCCATTTCAATGTTTTCTCGGGGGCAGGCGAGATGGAAAACCCAGAAAAACACGCAGAGCAAGAGTGAGAGGTACATTTTAATGGGTTTGGCTTTGATAGAGTCGATGCGTCTTTGTATAGGTATGAAATTAATTCGTTTTTTTTATGCCGTTTCGCTTGCTGATGATGCATTTAGGGGGACATTTCCCAAAAAAAACCGCACACACACACTGTACATCGGCAGCCATTTACTGCATTTTCGTGCGGCGTCAACTTTTCACGAACTGTCAGTAGCCATTTTTTCGATCGAAGTTCAACTCTCTGTCTCTCATTTGCACGTGAAAAAATCGATTACGCCGTTTGCTCTGTGTGTATTGTTTCCCCGAAGAAAAAAAGTAATTAAAATCATGAATGTGCCTTAAATAACGATGGCGTTCCACCGAAACTCTGTCGCTCTCGCTCCCGTTCGATCGTATTGTATTTAAAATTACATACATAGTTGAATAATTGAAACGCTTTTCCTGCCATCAAATTCCGAAATTTTGTTCTGGCAGTGCGTGCGTTCTTATTGATTGGTCACCTTTTTTTCCAATTCGATTCGATATTTTTGTTCTTTCTCTCTCTCGCTTGCTTTATTCGGCATTGAATGCTTTTGGGAGCATTATTCCTTCCGCTTTTCAACAACATTTCCTTTGAAATTCCATCAAAACGAGATTTGGGCATACCGAATAGCATTTTCAATCTTGTGCTTGATTGGGCTTTTATACGATTTCACTGCGCGTCATAATGATTCGCTGTAAAATTGTCGGCTTTATGTAAATCGATACCAGTACCAACCGAATTGAAAAATAACGGCAGCAACGATGGCAATGCCAGCCAGCATTCTCAGGAAAATACACGTTGATCGATCGAGCTCGGAAGGAGCTCTTCAATAGAAACGAAATTACTTCCACCTCCCATGGAGAAAAGTTAACGAATTTTCGGAAAACACTCGCTTATGAAAAATTAATTGGGACAGTGATAAAAAAAATCGTTTATAGATTTCAAACTTGTGTGTGAGCCTATGGAACGCATTTGCCGTGGGTTTTGTTTCAACTGTTTGAAAACACATTTCAAAGCACTGTCCATGTACATGAGGAATAACAGAAAGTGGTTCACTTCAAAATGACATATAATTCATGTAATTAAACATTTATAGCGTACATCTCAATTTTAAAGTTTCGATCCAAACACAAAACTACTGTTGTGTTAGTTATGGGATTGATTCCCTGCCAGACCATTTTTCCGTGGCAACGTAAGCAGAGGTTTTGTTTGACCACTCGTCCATTTCCAAAAGGTTGAAGAACAAGTGCGAGGTTTCCCTCGGCACAACATTTCAAAGCCATTGAAACTTTTTGGGCCACATAGAATTTCTCTGGAACGACAACGACAGCAGCAGCAAGAGAAATTAATCATTGATAAATATATGTTTCCGAAGAAATCGCTGAATCGCGATAGAACCCTTTGTTTACGTCACGGCAAGATGCGATTTCACAATTGGTTTTTTATCCAAGAATTTCCGGAGCATTTTTTTATGCTCATGTGGTGGCAATGTCAAATCAAAAACTACTGACTCAAGTGCTATATTTGGCTTTCACTTTCAGTTCACATTCGAATGGAGAAAGAGAGTGACGATAAATGAATGATGATAAACAAAAATGAAGAAATATATGCACATTATTTCATTTAAAATCGGCATGCCTTATCAAACTGCACACAGCGCATCGGATTTTTTCTCTCCATTATTTCCATCAACGTAAATTGTTGTGCATTGAGTAATACAACGAGATTGAGTAATTCGGGGAATTTCATGTTTTTCATTAAATGTAAAATAACTCAATACGGATAAGTTCGCGGATTCACTTTTTAAGAATGCCATGGAACGATAACTGGATTTATCAATTGCAAAATTGCACATTCAGCGGCGCATCATATTTGTTCGTCTGATTCATGAGTTCTGTGGAATCGGTTGAAGTAAAGCAAACACGTACGTGTGTGTATGTGTGTGTGTATTACGTATGCGCATGATATATTGTTATTGAAGCATTCAAAATTGAAATGGATGCGGTTCAAAATTGAAACATTCGATCAATTACTGTGTCTCGATGAACGAATGAAGAGGTGGTTTTTCAGTGTCATGCAAATGGAAAATATTGATTTTCAAAACATTAGTATTTGATTTACATGTTTTTTTTTTTTGGAACTTTTGTTTCGTATTTACATTTTTTCATATCATATCTTCAAACGATCAGTACTAAATTCAGTCGTGTGTCGCTCATCCACACGCACACACGAAAAAAAGGAGAGTAACAAACAAGTTTGAATGGCAAACTTCCTCTTGAATGAAGCGTCAACAACAAATCACACATTCAAACAGCAGCAGCAGCAGCAGCAGCAACAACAGCACCAGCAATCAAATGCGATGACTAAAATCTTCCAAGAATGTCGATTGCATTTTTTCGATGAAATATTCAAAATAGCGTTGAATTGCGCGTCGCATTGTGTCTGCTGCAGAGAATCAGGCGACGACGACGACGACAACGATAGCATATAATATAGATGTTTTGTGCGCGCGATGCATGTTTTTATGTACGTGTGAGTCACATTTTGCGTCTCACTTCATAGACGATTTGATTCTGCATCGCAACTTCATTGCCATTGAAAGTATTCTAAATATATATTTATGATGCTGTGTATTTTGTGTTGATAGGCTGCAGAAAGCTCCTCTTTTCTCTCTCTCTCTCTCTCTCTCTCTCTCTCTCTCTCTCTCATTGGCGAGATATGTGCAATGGCAGCTAGACCAATTGCACATTAATTTCGCATATATTCTGTGCCGGTGTGGCGAGCCAACCAAAACATACAAACGAACACCGAAGCCGACTGCATACACATTACACATACATACACACGCGGAAGACAGACCAATGACGAATCATTTGCAAATGTGCAAATAGCAAACGAATTCACGACGAGTCCGACCAGTGTTTTCTAGATATTGAGATTGAAATAGAATGTTCGCTTGTTGTAGCCAACCAATAACCAGCGAGCCAAATTTATTTCGCATTGCTGCACATACACACACCGAATGAAAAATGAAACGAACAGCAAAAGAGTAGAAGAGAAGAAGAAGTAGCAGCAGCAGCAAAAAAACAACAGCACGAAGCAACCAAGTGATGAGTGTATAGCTGTGTGTTGTTTCCGTCGTCGCATCAATGCATATAATTTCATTGTAGAGCTGGCAGTGGCAGCAGTGCCGTGAATATGCTATGCCGACTGATTTTGCTGTGTACTGCACATTGTACCAACAACAAAAGCAGCAGCAGCAGCAACGAATGGCAATATGAACACCGACAGAGAGACACACACACACAGAGAGAGAGAGAGAGAGAACGAGAACCCAACACAAACTCCCGACATTCAATTCGCTGCGCTACTTCCATAGAATGTATACACAACAAGGCAATCGACTATTTTAACGTGCATACCGAAGAGCCATAGTCGCATATAGTCTTCAAGATATTCATATATCCACATAAATCATACCCAACCAAAAGCGAAAAAATGCGCGCTGCACAAATCGTAGAAACTAAGTAGCGAAAAAAAAACACTCACACACGGCATTTACCAACCAACCAAACTAACTAACGAAATTGAAAACTGGCGTGTGTAATCAACGACACATATGAATATATTATCGTTACTTGGTGCTGCTTATTTTAGCCGTGTGCTATTGGAACTCACTCGTATTCGTATAATTTTAACTGCTGCACATAGAAAAAGAAGTACGAGAGGAAAAAAAACAAGACCGCAGAGTGTCGCTTTGCTCCACTCTGCGTTCTTGAGATTTTAGTTACTTATTCTATTTTGTTGTTTTACAACAAATTACTTTTTTGTGTACTAGACGAAATGTATTTCATCGAAGTAACTTTGCATTAATATATCATTAATAGTCGTCCCTTTTAATAACACTATGGATTAAAAGCATAGTACGAAGGACATATATTTGCAACAATGTAGGTACAGAAAAAAGTTTATCCCAGTTATCTCAATAATGAATCAAAAGATCTTGGTTTAATTTCTTTTTTGAAAGATACATACTGCCTCTGGTTTAAATTGAATAAACAATATGAGCATAAAATTGAAAGCCATTCTAATTCTGTTCAGGGCTCAAAAAGCAGATTAGTAGCTCTACATTTCATGTAGTGCTAATAACAGCAGCGACACAACAGCACTCGTAACGATTTTTCGGCTGCATGGTGGAATTCACCAATCACGCGCATACGTTATTGTATATGTATATATCGAACAGAGAGACACCCGAAATTTTCGCTTTACTGCTGCTACGTTGATTCATTTGCTGCACACACAACGCGCAACACACAAACAAACAACCGACTACATTATCGTTTATTATTTCAATGGTTTTTTTTTCTTCGGGCAAACTTTTTTTTTGGTCAAATATTGTGCTATTCGAAAAAAAAAACCAAATGCTATTTTGTGCTGTATGTTTTCAGTGTTGTTGCCTAGCACTTCGACTGTTATTGTTGTTGTTGCCGTTGCTTTTTCGCTTCGAAGTTTTTGAATACGAACGTGAAGTTTGCAGCCAAACGACAAGTTCACCACAATTCCGAATCCGAAAACATTAATTTATAGTTTCGATGCATCGTAATATGTCTCTCTAATTTTTGTTAAATGCTCGTGAAGGTTACTCGTTAAGTGAGTGCGATTTTGGTTCGCTATTTTTGTTGTTGTTGCGCCAATCCGGAATTCTTTTGATAAGTACTTTATTATGTTCAAATGAAGCATTTTGTGAACATTCTATTTTTTTGCGCTGTGCGGTATATGACTATTCCTTTTGTTTAATTGTCTGTTTTGAGTTTGGTTCGTCTATTTCAGCCATGTGTTTTTTTTCTCTCTCTCCACATCGAATTCAATTGCGTCTCGCGAACCTTTTACCTGCTTAACTATTTCGAATGAATAGAATGAGTGTGCAAACAGAAAGTAAATGAACATGAATTGGCTGCATGAATAAGAAATGTCCATTTCTTCTTGATTAATTTCCAAGCTAAATGCTTGATGAGATGCTTCAATAAACGATTGTGGAAGAGAAAAGGATGCGCGTACACCGATTGAATGCCATCCGGGTTTTGCATCATCATCAGCAGCATAAAATCGATTCACCGAATTTATTCACACGATTCGCAATATTCATTTCTTCTTCTGTATTGCCATTTGTTTGGAGGAATTTTGTTTTTGCTGTGTTTGTCGAACTGAAATCTATACGATTTTGAATAAATTCAAATTCTACCGCACCAGCAAATCAAATTTATTTGGAAATTGGTCAAAGTGCCACATCTAAATGCTGTAAACACAACATATCAACAACACACAAGTTCTAGCTGAAAATGCCATATCTTCGACGCTGTTTACTTAGTTCCATTTTTTTTTGAGAACGTAAACACACGCGCATCGAATCACCTTCCTTGCAGAACGGTTTTTGTTGCCAAATCAAGATGTGTTCATTTGTTTTGTATGATATAGAATATTGTTTCACACATGGACACGTCTCTGGTGCGCTGTCGATCGTAACACGCGCGTGCACAGTAACCAGCACATCATAAATATAAGATAGCGCACATATTTTGTCTACCTATCTCGCTCTTACTCTTTCACACCGACCGAGCTCAAGCGAAAAACGAAGATGAACGAAATGCGACAGCCGAAAAAACAGTCTAAATGCCGAAAAGAGTGCGTATACGAGAATCGAAGAGACGAACAATTTTTTTTTATAATTGAAGAAATTCGGGCTATGATTATGTAATAGCCGCGTGATGTATTTTCGGTGTGCGCGCACACATCTGGATGCGAACGAAAGAGCGTGCCACCCGAAAATATGACAGCGCTAAATCATTCGGTATGAATGAAACTCCAATCAAACGGAGCGAACATTTTTTTTGCTTCATGATACTTCTTTCCCATTGATTAAAATGGCTTAGGTTCGAATGCCGTACGCAGATTGGATTTGATAATGCATGGGCTCGATCTCCTTTCCGAATGAGATGCGAAAAGAAGCAATGCAAAAATCAAAAGTGGAAAAAAAATGCGAATTGAGGCACCGTAACGAATCGAAAGGGAGCCAAGAATTTGTACGCATTCAAGACAGCTTTGCAAAGAATATCGTAAAAGTATCGGATGCTTGCAGTTGCGCTGATTCGTACAACAACGGAAAAATTTGACAGAATTACTGCATGCCAAATATTTACAATCGGCTTGATTGTATAAATATAAACATAGAGCGAGTGTTGCAACAATGATGGAAAAAATGCGATCATTCAATGTTGATTTGGGCATATACACGATTTGTTGTTTATTGCATCCAGTTTTGTGTGGAATACACAAACAATCAAAAACCCATTTTCAATTGTATAAAAAAAAAGAAGCAACGGCGTCCAAAATTCATCCGTACCGAATATCGGCGGGAACAAAATGCGACGAAAAATGTTCCGAAACTTTAAGAATATGTGTCATTGAAATTAATTTCTTCTCGTTTTCGACAATTCTCCCGAATTTCAAAAGGCAAGAGAAGCAGAAAAAAAATGACGACAACAACCAACCCATGCACAACATTCAAAGTCTATTATACAATAGTCAAAAATTGAACCAAAAAAAAAAAACACACAGAGAGCATTGCTTGTGATTGTATGGCGCGCATCAGTGGTCATAAAAAAATTGAATTCATTGTAAGTGACGGGGCTTGCATTTGTATTCGTATGACGTTATTTTGATTGTTTTTTTTCGGCTGTTGTGCTGTTCTTGCCGTAAGTTTCCATTTATACATGACCGTTTTGTTTGTGCATATTTCGTGCAGCAAATACAGTTGTGCCACCACTTAGCGAGTTTTTTTTCGTGTGTATCTCTTCTCTGTTCGACTTCACTCTGCCGTTGTTGCTACTGAGTAGCAGCAGCAGCAGCAGAGTGACATTCAGCAATAACGAGCTTCTTAAGCGACGATTTTTTGTCTCATTCCATCATCTAATCTGTTTTTTTTTTGTCAATGATAATAATGCACACGAAGCTGTCGTTTGCTCATCGTCATCATCGTTTGCTCTTTGTGGCTCTTTGTGTGGTTTTCATTTCATTTGACGCATTTTTCCGCCAACTGTGTATGTATATGTGTATTAGAAAATAATAGGACCAATATCCAAGCGCAAGACGTGGCATTATGCGCTCGTCACACCGAACAACGGCTGAAAAAACAACCATAAGACCTTGAACAATTTGCATTCAAGATTTGCTGGCTCTCTTTCTCTGTTATTGCTGTTGCTGTTGCTGTTTTTTTTTCTCTTCTCATCACTCCAGGTTTGCTCATTAGGCCCGGTTGTAGTTGTGTTTGTGTGTGCAAAGGTTTTTTTTTTGGTTATTTCGACAATCAAACCCAATGATGCAGAGGAACTCGAATTTGTTGTATAATTTTAACTCGTCTCTCTCTCTCTCTCTCTCTCTCTCTCTCTCTCTCTCTCTCTCTCTTTCTCTGTATACATACGTTTACAAAAACTGATTGGACCTGCGAGTAAATCATTGTTATCAGCGCAACAAACAAATCTCTCTGTGTAATAATTTTCATATTTAGTTCCTGATTCTGTTTTTTTTTTTTAATTTATGAACATTTTTCTTTTTGTTGTTGCTTTCGGTTCGTACGCATCTCTTTTGGGTCGCGCACTCAACTCTCGATTTTGTTGATTGCCCTTTCAAACGGTTTTTAACCATGAAAATACAGCCATTATAAATATTTGATAACCCTTATGGCTTCTAATGCCACTTGGAACGCATTTTTTTTAATGAATGAAATAAAACGCGTTGTTATGATACGACCAAAAATTATGTTATTATTTTGGAATTATTCATTCCCAAAAATCCCATCGATTTTTTGCTAATTACGAAATTCCATATCGAATATAAAAAATCTGAATATGTCTCGTTGTTTCTGTCCTTCATCATTTTAGGCGGCGAGTATTTTCTCCATTGTATCGCTATCGATAAAGTGAAGTGCACACATTGTCTTCGCAAATGTACAGTTGTCACAAATATCTATCATTCATAGTGATTAGAAACTTACTATCGATGGTGTGTGTTTTTTTCTCTCGTCAGTCTTCGAAGAAAAAAAACTGAAACATGTTTCGCATAACACTGTTATTTCGGTCAATATTATCACTAATTTTGACTCAGGTGTCGATTGGCTCATATTAATCGATTTCATTTATATAGCTGCTCTGTGTTTGTTTTCCTAACGGTTATTTTACGAAAATAAAATTGCTTCACAATGCTCGATATTGTGATGGGTCGAGTTTCGTCAGAAGAAAATAAACATGTTGAAACATCCATCGAATTGATGCTGAGAGCATAAAACTGACTGAGATGAGTCTGTTCTTGCCCGCTCTGTCAAACTGATTTATTCCAGTTTAAAGATGTCAATATGAGAGCGTATTGAAACAGGCTAACGCACTTACCGATGCCTGTGCGCATTAAATTTCCTGTCAAACTTGATTATGGTAAAAAAGAAAATGTCAAACTTCATTGGCAAAAAGTGGAAAAAAACGAGCGTCCGATGGAAAAACATGATTTGCAAACGCGAATTTTTTCACATTAACAGAACATCTAGAAAAAAATCCTTTACTTTGCGCATTTTCTTCACCCTAAATCTCTTTTTTCGTCGCTTGAACCAAATTATGACTTCGCGCAACCCGATGCGTTACCATTTGCAAATGGGTGTTTTTTTTTCTCTCTTCGAAATAAAACGTGTAATTCAAAGACGGAAATATCGGCTTTGAAATTTTTTCTTCGCACGCAATTCACGTAATTTATTATTATTTTGTTGGGTGAATGTGTTTCTGATGTAGATGAAATGATATAAATTGCCGAAGCAAGCATTCCTACATTTTTGAACTGTATGCCAACACATTCAAATTGCATCCAACTTCTGAATTTTCCGTATGCGTATAAATTCACATTCGTAGTTAACAATTTTACAGTCGTTGTTTTGTATATCGCTGAGAAATTAAGCTATTTCAACCTTGTGGCACATTCGTGTTTGTGCCCACTAAACACTTGACTCCAATTCCAATTCCAATGTTTTGGCACGTGGAAAGTGAATTGACGCATTTTTATTCGGATCAAACTATTTTCAGTCACCATTTCATTAGAATTTAATGATATTTATGAATAGTTTAGATGGTTATTCGCCAAAATTCTGTTCCAGTCCTGACATTCCTCGAATAGGCAAATAGTCTGCACTTTTGAAAACCAGAAATGAAAATTGGTAATGTAAATTCTACCAAAAATTCAATGTCAATATTTTTGCCGCTACTTGAATGGGAATAATATTTTTTAGAGCAAATATAATTAAGGCCAGAGCAGATATCGCATTTTTTCGCATTTGTACGAAATAACAACAGCAATGACAACAACAGAAAAAAATTGAAAAAATGTGCGCTCATGTGTTTAGATAATAGACGAAATGCAGGGCGTCAGGAAATTTGGCAAAATGCGATCATATCTTTTAGCGCGTGTGCATTAGAAGTGTCTTCGGAGAGAGAGAAAAAAAGCCACACGAATTCGTAATCACGAAATGGGATAACGAATGATATGCACGGCCGAGAAGTGGCTTGTCAAAAATGCTCATCTATCTGAGTAAATGAATCGATTACAAAACTCCGCCAACTGGCCTAATTCTGTATGTATACATAAGTTTGTTTCTCACTATCTTGCATGCTCTCTCATTAATTTTGACATAATGTTCATGTGTGTGTGTGCGTGTGTTTTTCTCTCGTCACTTTGTTTGATTCGAGTTGTGGTGGATTGCGTACAATGTCGTTTACAAGCTTGTCGAAATCACTCATTTATTTATACGTCTTTATCGAGGCTGCTTGAACTGTGTGTATTTGATGATGGGCGCATTGTGCATGTGTGCGTTCTATGATGCAGCCGAAAGCATACAATTTTTTTCGGTCCGTCGAACATACTGGCGCACATATTTCACACTCAGATTTATGTGCTTTATTCACAAATTGAACATATTTTATTGCTCTCTTCGCACACAAACATGCAATTATTGGGCGATTTTTCCGCATAAAAAATAAATGAAAAAAAAAACAAGAGCAGCTCAGCGAATAGAAAACGTGTAAATGACTTAAAGGCACGACGATGAAAGAGAAATTTGTGTGTCGAAAATGTACACTAGTCGAAATAGAAAAGAATGATAGAAGGAAGAAAAAAAGTTGCTGTTGTATGTTTCTAATGCGGAGAAAATGTATGCGTGAATTGTTGCAATATTTCGGCTGTGCGTTCCATATATTCATGGTGTGTGTGAGTTTTCTTTCTGTGTTACTTTTGTTCTATATTGTCACAAGCATTGGCCATGCCATGGTGTGCCCAATTACAATTTCGGGCTGGTTGAAGAATATTCGCCGTTCGTGTGCTAAGTTTCAAATCAATATTATTAATATTTATGCAACACGCAGCTATTTCCACAACCTTTCTCTTCTCTTCTATTCGCGTTTCCTGCCCGTAAACAACAAGAGCTGTGCCTTACATTTTCGGCGGTGTGTATACACACATATATTTTTTTTTTATGGCATCTGATGTCACTCGTGTGTCGATTTGGCGTTTGTCAAATAATTTGAATTCGAGTATGCGGAATTTGTTTTTTTTTCACAAACTAATAGATGTACAGTCGCATTCTAGCTCTGCTTCCACGGCATATATGTATATATATGTAATGCTTGTGAATGCGCGCCTACACTCTACACTCGCTCACTCACTCAATTCGATTTGTCAGTTGCTCTGTCTCACATCTGCTGTGTGTGTGTGTGTGTGTGTGTGTGTGTGTGTGTGTGTGTGTTATTGCCGTTTTTAATTCTATGTTTTGTCTTGCTTGCGCGTTCGCAATCGTTGGCCCGCTAGCGCTCCTCTACATTTTGCAACCACTCGATTTTTCCATTGGATTTTGAGCGCAGCGCAGCAACGAGCGAATAAAATAAACGCAATCGGTGTGCTGTTTGTGCACAAATGCGATTCTCAATGGATCCCCCAATATATTCTCTATGTCTCTTTCTATTACATTCGCAAAAAGCCGAACGCGAGCGGTACACACCGATTTTGCATCTGTATGCGTGGCATCTAAGCAGCAGTGGCAGTGGCAGCAGGCACACAAAAGACATTTACAGTTAGATGGAAAATCCTACTAATTCATCAAACGCATTCATTACTACGCAACTATGGTCTGAATACAGAAAGATGATGAAAAAAGCAGCAGCAGCAGCAGCAGCAGCAGCAACGACGTAGAATGCCTTTTTCCCAAAAAACGCACACACGCATGCAGTGTACCGAACGAGCAAGTGTGCGAGCGAGTAGGCAGTGAACGAGAGAGAGAGAGAGACGTGGTCTCCAACTCCAACTGGATATACACACATTTCTCGATTGAGAAAGTAGCAGCGACGCATTGTGGAACGATGATAATAAATTTCATTTCGAAAAAGTGAAGTAATATCATTTCATATATTGATTTTTCCTCGCTCTATCGCATTCGCACTCTTGGCACTGTGGCAATTGAAAATGCGAGCATATTACACGCATACACATGCACCGCAGAGGGCCTAGTGCGTGTGTTGTGTGTGTGCACTGCCGAAAAAGCGAATGACGAACGGTGTAACGGAGAGTGAGAGCAGCAGCAGCAGCACTTCGTGTGACTGCTATATTCCTCGGCACGAGCGTATTCGGTCGATTTTCAATTTCTCGCTATGTGAAAATCTATACGCACACAAAAATTTTTGAGCGAACACGACAGCCGTGTAATATATTTGAACGGAGCACAAACGCACAACACACGAACAATCCATCATGATAAACAACCACGCATATTCGATTATTTCGCACATTAAAAATTCAATGGCATTTAAGACTTTTTCGGCTTCGGTTGTGCCTTCTCCGCTTGAGCTTCTTCTTCTTCTTCCTCTTCTGCTTGTTCTTCATTTGTGAGATTGAATTAAAAAGCAACAACAACGACAACAGCGATGAGAACAACCGAAAACAATGACACAACAAACGGCCTCTATGCACATCCTGGAAAGAAGGGTAAAATTTTTAATTTACTCTCTCTTTCTCTCTCAATCTATCTATTGCGTTCATTTTGACGAGCGCATAGATGAACCCGATCAAAATGTGTAGATGTGAGAGGGCGAACTCATTCGGCAATAGGGAACATGATAAATTATTTAAAAATCGACGACAAAAAACACACTACACCAACCGAAATCTGTTATTCAATAATTGAAGATAAAGAAAGGATTGTTATGATGAATGTGTATCTACATACACTCAGTGCACACACATACACATATTTTTTTGATGATTATTCATTCGTTCTGTGAAGCGGTGGTAAAAAATGAAGCGGTGATTTCCATTCGATTCATGACGTTATTTTATAAATACCTAATTCAGTGCCATTACAAACTGTAATTATATAGATTGAAGTCGTTGTTAATTAAAATTTAATATCTAACGATAATTTTCGAGAGGGAGTGCGAGAATGAGAGTGAATGAATGTCTTATTCGAGGATCCTATAAAATGATTGCCATCATTTAAGAAATTTGCCGCTTATACATAACGACAGATAATGTTGTCATTTATCAAATAAAATATGCATGAGCCGAGGAAAAAAAATCGGTTGGGGCCAAATATTCTTCAGAAACCCCGTTTCGTCGGATGAAACGATTAATTTTGTTTCCATTCTTGCTGTGCGTTTGCCTCCTATTTTTAAATCAAACGAAAGTAGCCCATTTCCAATGGTATGCAAATGTCTTTGTCTAAACAAAAAAACAAAACGCAGAAATGTACGTATATGCAATCGTTTACATGAAGTAACCCAGAAACGATGAAAAAGCAGCAGCAGCAGCAACAACAACAACGCAGCCGAAAAATGACACAAACACTCGCTCAGCACGCATAAAATTTCGTTCGATGCGTGCAGCGAATGGATTGCGTGAATATGCGAGTGAGGCGAGTTCGAGTGAGCTCCATAAAAAGAGTAGCCGTAGCATGGATAAAGAGAGAGAAAGAGAGAGGTATACGCATATTTTTGGGCTGTACTTTTGTAATACATCTTTGTGTATCGATTTGTTTGGTTGTGTACGTGCGTTTTATTCATGCGTTTTTCGTAGTATAATGCATATGCGCGCTACACACCTTGAAAACTATTGTGTAATATTATGCCATTTTCCTCGTTTTCCTCCTAATTGTTTTTTTTTTTCATTTTGGGCTTTGTTGTTTCTTTTATTTCGACAGTTTTTTCGGCTGTTTTTGCAAGGAAATCAATCTCTTGCTCCACAATTCAATTTAATGATGTTTATATTTTTCTCGACGGCAGTTCATCTTGAATATTAATAAAGCATAATCAATGCATGATATTCAAGAATCCAGTTCTGAACATTTGCATTGTGCTCGCAAATGATAGGAAACATGGCAACAACAAAAAGCGATTTAAAAAACCAGAAAATTTTCGGCAGAAACGATACGAAAATTGAAATAGGAACGAATTAGCACCAATTGAAATTAGTGTGCTACACGCGCTTCTCGAAACATGTCGATGTGTGGTACGAACGACAGCGCATACATGTTGGCAAAATCAGCGACAACGATGACGACGACGACGACGACACTTCATTCGTTGATATTTGACACACGAACCGAAATGCGAAACTAGCAAATAGAATTGCAACGATGGCGTTGAGTATTTTTTTCTTCTTTGCTCTCACTCAAGATACACAAGCAGGGAATAGAAGAAAAAATGGTTTTATTTTTGATTTCCGCACGTTTTGCCGCCACATTTGAATGTGTGCTGTAACTCCGCCTGACTAGAAACGCTCACTTTTTTCGGTTGTTTCTTCCGTCGACATCGTGTTATCAAAATATACTTGACGAGGCTACAAATTATAAGAGCACTACGATTTTTGTTTCGGCACTGTGTCAACTGCCATCACACGAAATGAGAACGATTTTTTTTTCGGCTGTTATTGTTGGTGTTTCGGTTCCACTCATGATAAATGACCACATAGCTCTCAACAGCATAAGCAGCCTGCTGCTGTTTTTATGATGAATATTCTCAGCTCGGATTGAAATGAATCATTTTTTCCTCTAATCATAAAATGCACTGTTCTGGCTCGTTTCATACGTGACTCAACTAATTTTCGATGTCATATTTTTTCCCGAAATTCGTTTTGCTCGATTTAGTATTTTCATTTTGAGGAACGAATTAAAAAAAAATTGCTAAATGACACTCACCTTTCAAATTGCGTAGTAATTTCCTTAAAATGAAAAGTTGATGGACGATTTGCGTTGAGTTGATGGAATAAATGCGCTTCCGTGCGAGAAAATAAATGCGAAAGCCGAAAACAATGATTTAATTTCCAAATGAACGATCAGGTCGGAAAATTGTATCCTCTTTTTTGTGTGTGTGTATATTCGTTTGAAATCCGAAAAAAAACGTTTTTTTAATGTCCAAACTGTGTATTTTGATGCACTTTTTTTCTGTGTATTTCAAAACATTCAATTTTGCTTCCAAAGTTTTCCGATCGTTTTATTTCCAGTTCGATTTCACACCAACTTAAACCATTTGTATTTTTTTCTTTTGCTCTCTTTTGGTGCAAACACAACCAAATTTTCTTTCAGTTTAAAACAAAAAATTATTGAAACAAAATAACTTCAAAAAAAAAAAATTCGAAAGTAAACACGCTTCCTTCTTTTCTTATCGTCAAAAAATGGGTTAGAGTTTGTTTTCGAAATAATTCTGTTTTGCCGCCTTTCTAAATCATTTTCATCGGCTGATCATCAATTATTTTCCAATAAATAATATTGGCGTCACACTGATTGTCGCCAATAAAATCGGATAAATTCACAACTCGGCTTCGTGTTCGTTGTGCAGTAGTGGCACGCACAATATCCACGTTGATTCCTCCTCAATGTTCACACAATGTGTATATTTCCGCGCGCGTACTTCAAATATTCCAATCGAATTGAGCGCAGAAAAAAAAACAAATATATTACGAAACTTCGAACTTGATTTCCGATTCCTTGACTGACACACTGTTTTTGAAATAAAATATCGGTTTTTTTGTTTTCTTTCTTTTCGGAAAAGTAGCCAAATCACTTTCACTCAATGGACAATTGTGTCTTTATTCAAATTAATTTGTTCGTTGAATCCCATTTTTTGTTGTTGTTATTGTTGTTGCGTTGATTTTCCGAAATGCACAAATTTCTTGCCAAAAAAAATTCGATAATGCAATTGAATGCATTCGATGTTGATGAATTTTTATGTTTTAATTTTTTTTATTCCGCTGAGCTCGTTTGCATGTTATGTTTTGATGATTTTATTTTGAAAAACTTTTTTTTTATTTCGAAAAATATTTTTTTTTATAGTATTTTCTGGTTGGTTGTTAGTTTGAAATGCAATTTTGTGTTGAATAAAATTTTTGTCGTATTTTTTTAAAATGAATTTCTTGCTTTTTTTTAATAGCAATGCACCGCGAATTTTAGTGCAAGCTCCAAGCACCTCCAAAACCTAGGGCCGAATAGACAAACATAAAAGTTTAGAGTTGCGTTTTGGCCCGGTTATACATTTTTTGGGTATAAACGAATGAATGTAAGCAACTAATGTGCAGCTAGTTCGTATGCGTTAGTCCGTAACGATGTTCGCGACCAATGCGACTGCTGCTGTGCTGCTGCTGCTTCTACTCGCTCTGTATGTGTTGTGCATGTGTTTGTATTTGGATTGTAGCCGAGATACTAAGTAGCAGCAGTGCTGTGCTATTGAATTGCCGAAAATTTTTCGTCGTTCGTATTCAATGTGTATGATATTTTGGTAAATGTTTTTTTTTTCACATCGTCGGCCTCGTTTCCCCGCCGACAGTGTGTTTCGATTTCAGCGAAGCAGCAAAAGCAGCAGCAACGCCAGAGATGCGAATGCGTTTGTATTGTAATAGATTTGGTGTGCAATAATTGACTATATGTGTTGTGGAATGGAAGAATGAGAGGATCGATATAAATTTACAGACAAAAACACGCGTTTCTACGCTGATGTTTGCAATACACAAAAACGGCATTCATTAAAAACAGTCGTCCGGCGGCTCACATAGTACACAGCTAGCCCGTATGTACGTGTAGTATATGCGTAGCAAATGTCAGCAAGAATCGTACAAATTACGAATATACTTCCAAAAAATCTCACAATACATTCATACAAATGCCATAGACTGGCGTCCAACACATGCTCAACATGTTTCCTCGTCTTCCCCTTCGGTTTTGAATGGGTCGTGCCGTATTTGTGTATATAGCAGCCGATGCATGTATTATGCCCAAAAATTATTATGAGCGTAGCGAGTGTATGCGTGCATGGTGCTGCTGTTGTCGCTGTCGCTGCTGCCGTTGTTGTTGCTGTGTTTTTTTTTCTGCCTCTCGTTCGGTTCATGCTGTGAGCGAGCCGAGTGTATGCGATTTGCAAATGACTTGAGAATTTTTGGTGGTATTTCGATACTGACGTTTTAGAAGATCCGCATCTATTATATATTTGACGCGCGCGTTATTCACGTTTATGCATATCGTTGTGTGTGCACTAGTCCGAAATTGTATAATTTCGGCTCTGTTTGTTGTGTTGTGTGTTGTTTTTTTTTTGTTCGGTCTTTCGTTCGGTTTGTTCGCTCTAGCTCGTTTCAATTCTTTTCTTTGTGTCTTCGTGCATATCGCTCGTTTCTTTTTTTTGCCACATCAAGCGATGTATGAATGTAATGCTCAGAAAAAGAATGTATATTTCGTTTGAAATTGCCTCATCGCAATTAGCCGAAATTGCAGTTCAAATCGGACTTTTTTTTTACGTCACGTTAAAACAATTGAATCTAATGGACACATTTGTCAAGTTGCACCTATTTTTGTCTCTGCGTTTGTCTCATCCTTGGATGGAAAAACCGTCATAGTCAGGAAAAATACATACACTTTTCTCTCGCATATACACAAAACAACATCGACTCCATGAGAGATTAGATGCATAACATTTTGTACATAGGACGTAGGCCTTCTCTCTCTATCGCATACGCATCGCTCGACTTATGTAAAGCTTGAAAATTCATTATCAAAAACACATAGGCCTCGTTGATGTTTGCTTGCTTCTTGCGTTGCCGTTTTTTTTGCCTACTATCCTGCCTGCCTGCCTTGCGTGCGTATTTCATTTTACCATTCTATTCATTTCGTGCAGTGAAGCAGGAAAATCTAACACGTTGCCATGGTTTACGTAATACGATAGCGACACCAACATAGAACTTCCAAAAACGATAGATATACGGCACCAACCACTTCTACTACTTGCGTATATACTACCTCTTTCTCTCTGTCTCTCTTGCTGCCGAAAAAGTTTCAACCAGAAAATGTGTGTGTTTTTTTCTCTTATATTTTCAATGCGATTTGTTGGTTGTTCATTGGAACTCCAACTTTTTTTTCGGATGTGCGTTTTTTGCCTTCTCTCTCAACGCATTTCAATGGTAGGTTGCTCCGGTGCAAAGTGGTATGAGTTGGTTTGATTTTATATCGTTTCATCGTTTTTATGTACCATTTCGTACTGCAAGTACGGCTTATGCATTTACTCTTCCATGGTAGAATGGAAAAAAAGCCTTATATATTGCAATCAACTCCTACTAATTGTTGGAAAGAATTCCGTTTTTGGAAACATCGTACTACTGTTTGCACAAAATGAGGATACGATATGGTATTTTCGACCGTCGAATTTTAGGCAATGCAACGCAGGCAGAAAACTCCCCCACACGTAAACAACAACGGAAAACCACACACACACACACACACACACACACACACACACACATACAACGACTAAAATGAGTTCGGTCGAACCATTTTAACATTTGAAACTGTTTCCCCCATTTGCCCAAAAAGACATTAAAATCGGATGTTTAAAAACTATCGAAAATGTTCTAAAATCCAAACGTATTCTACACACCCCAGTTCAGTTCGAAAGTGGCACAAAGCTCAAATTGAGAGCTGATAAACATGAGGTTCGCATGCACGAGTTTCGTTGTTGTTGTTGTTTTTATTGCAAGCGTCCGCATTTTTCATTCCGAATCGAAAAAGACATCACACAGCTTTATACTATCAATGGATAACGCGCTCTGTCTTATATCAATTGGATAAGAAAAGCCGATATCAATGTATTAAGGTGGTGTGCATGGAAATTTCCTTGCCAAAATTATAAAGATTTTTATCGCATATTGCGTTTTAAACAAATGAAACACCACTTCATAATCGGAAATAGCTGTTTTTCTGCATCTCATTTTCGTTAGCTGATTCGTGTTGTCGTATGATCATTTCTACGAAACCGTAAACATATGCATCTACTCAATGCCAACCGAAAGTCACAAGCGGCTAAGTCACACCACAACTACCACCACCAAGAAGCAACAACAGCAACAGAGCCAGCGAAACGACAATATTTCGCTGAAAAAAAGTATATTCGATAGAAGAATTAGAATGTATTTTGTTGTTATTTCGTTGAATGCGCGATATATTTGGCATGGTGCGCACAAAAGAACGGGTATTTGTGTGCACCGCGAACCGTGCAAAGCGTAATTCCAAAGATCAAACAAACAGCACACAAATTACCAAACCAACGAATGTGAAAAAAAACAGTATAATAAGCGCAACGCATTTAGTTCAACTTACACATGTCACCCAGCATTATGTGTATGTGTGTATGCACAAGCCAAAAGTTCGACCGAACAACGACAAAAACGAAATAAATGACATACAGCTAGCGCAAAAAAACCTAAATTGAATTAGAAAAATACACAAAAAATTGAGGTGAACAAAGTGACTATACAACCGGAACAAAAATATTGTCATACAGATATGGCCAAATGCGTATGGATGTGTTAATGACAACGCAAAAAAAAGTGTGGCTTGTGCAAGGCAATAAGAGAAGAGGAAAAAAACAACAAACCAACAGTTTGTCGATGAAGGAAGCACTTATCTATCATTGTCGTTCATTGTATGCGGTAAAAATAAATGCGCGCACGAAATCGCATTATTTTGGAAACAAAATATCTACACATCTTTTCATGGGTATGCAATAAATGCTTGGTGTATGAAATTTTTTTCCACGTCGGAAATGCCATTTCGAGAGATTTCGAGACGTGGAAAGAATTGCATGGAAACAACGCGATTTGCAATGCGATTTTTTTCTTTCGGCAAACGAAAACATCATTAGAGACGCATGCCGCTTGAGACACGAAATCGACAAAGTTTCGGCAACGCTTTTCAGTCATTTGTTGTTGCTAGCAATTAAAGCGTGAAAGAAAAACTCATTTCAAATTACATTCTGGAGGAACCGCTTCGAGATCTTATCATACTTTCTATATAGACAGCATTGAAATTGTGTGCAATTTTCTATTCTTACACGAATCTCGCGCTCCGCACACACACACACACACACACACACCACACACAGAGTCATCAATCAATGTTGCAGTACACCTGCTGATTTCAAATGAAATTGTTTCTTGTGTCGGTCGGTCCCTGGGCTGCTCGGTTGGTTGGTTGGTTTATGTGTGTATACCACCGTAATAGAAATTTTTTATGTTCTTTCCAAACTCTCGAAGAGTTTGCATTCAAATGCGAGTTCGAATCGGGAGATGGGAAAATATTGAATAATTTCGGGAAAAAGAATCTGTTATTACTAATTTCGGGTGAGAGGGAAATCAAAAGTACGAAAAGGAAAATATGAATCAAATCATCAAACTTGAGTTCTGTTTTCATTTCATTTGATTTTTTCGTCGGCATATGGCTCCATTGCAATGCCGCAAATATATACATAAGCCTGTTTGCAATCACAACGATGTACGCGAATCAATAAAGCTGCCATCGCATCGACATCAAACGATGTGAATTCTCGTTCTGAAGAACAATGAAAACCGGATCTGTTTGAGTGAATTTCGACGAATGAAAA
The DNA here is from genome assembly GCF_009176505.1 of Sitodiplosis mosellana. Taxonomy (NCBI): domain Eukaryota; kingdom Metazoa; phylum Arthropoda; class Insecta; order Diptera; family Cecidomyiidae; genus Sitodiplosis; species Sitodiplosis mosellana. The sequence goes on along the minus strand of NW_022595247.1, from coordinate 842,265 downwards.
AGCTTTGAAACACAATGCTATGTATAATAGGGATTTTTGGTCGGAAAAATGCGAGGGGAGAAATATGAAAACGTAAGCGGAATTATTGAAGAAAAAAAATGCCAAAAGAGAAGCCATCCAAAAAATGCAATGGATTCCAAAATATGCGGCACAATAACGGAACGTACAATTGCCCAATGTACAATTGTACATTCGAAATGAAAAAAAAATGGCAACAACTATTGCCGGGCAAGTCATCAAATATTCGAGGGGGATGAAGGGAGGCAAACAAAGTCGCCAGTGAAGAGTCTTCATTCGATTGTAATCAATTTAATAGAGTGGTGAATGTTTTGAGCTTATGGCTCCCGGGATATATAGTTTATAAGCTTCATCAAAAAGATGTCGAAAACACGACCAAACATTTCGAATGCGCGGGGAGATACCACCCCGTTTTTCTATTTTCTCGCTACAGATTCTGGTGTGGGGACAAAAGGCTCATTGACTATTTCAAATTGACGTCCGACCCAGCGTCACCATTTTTCGTCAGCTTGCACACAGTGGCAGCCGTGTAACTAGAATAAAAGTCCATTTCCGTTCCACTCTAACGAAATATACGGTCACACAACATTTTTGTTTTCGGGCAAGAGAAGACGAAGAAATTCCGTGAACAGTGATTGTTGTGCTTGTTATTCGATCTCTCTCTCTCTCTCTCTCTCTCTCTCTCTCGCCCTGTGCGCTCATCTCCATACTTTTCTTCTGCCGAACAAATTTTTCTAATGTTCTTTTTCGGCGGCACACATTGAATGTGGTTGAGCGAGCGCGTGTATATCAAGATTATGTCACAAACACAGCACGCTCAAACTCGCTTCGCCCCAGTCGTTTCGAATGCAGAGTAACAGAGTGCGCTGCAAATTGCGAGTTTCTCGATCATGAAGCGAACGAGCAAACAACGCACATCCGTAAAAGTTTTTTTGTTCGGCAACAACACAACACAGGCCCTAGCACAAACAATGCAAACGAACGAACGAACGAACGAAGCAAAGCCGAACCAAACGAATTAAAGCTGAAGAACGAGAAACACGCGAAACATCGTACAAACGATGGAATGTTTTTTCAAAGCGATAAACAAGTCATTCACAAAACGCCAAAACGAGATGGAAGATGTGCGCGAATCAAATGAAACGCATTGCCGAAAAAATATGAATAGAATTCGTGTGTTTTCGGTTCGCTTTTTTGTTTCTTTCTCCCTCGTTCTCTCCATCATGAGGTTGCCTCGCGCTCTCTCTACCCCTCGATTTGAAACGATTGAAATCAAAAAGCAACAACAATGCAAGCCACTTGGCTTGATGTGCGATTAGAAATGTGCCCATTTCATTCACTCATTCGGCATCGTGCATCCAGTCTATCGCATTCGCTGTGCTATGTTGTCAACACATTCGGGTGCTTACGAGGTATCGTAGAAGAGATGATGTACATGCACAAGTACGCAATCGGCAAAAGCCAAAGGAACGAACGAGTGAGCGAACGAACGAACGAAAAAACAACAACGATGAGCACCAAAATATCTAGTGCCAATGCCACACGTGTATGCTTTTTTGTTATTTACAACATCGAATGCGTATGAAGTAAATAGCGAGAGCAAAGCAGCATATTATGTACGACAGAATGACTCGCTTTCTCGTTTCCACCATCACTCCGTTTGGCATCTAGCGTGTCGATCTATGGTTTCGCATACGAAAAATGCTACGCAGCGAGTGTGTGTCTCCGTGTGCGTGTGTGTATGTCGGTCGCTTAGAAATGCTTGTTTTGGATTCAACTGCGATCAAGTTTCATGGCTCACACCAAAATGTGCCATCCCTTTTCGGCAACCGGGCATTTTCAACAGCCGCGAGTTCTATAAGCTTTTGAATTCGGCAAAGTGCGTATAAAAGATTGCACACTGCTCTTTGCCTATGTATACGAGACTCGGGCATATAATGTTCGACGTGATTCGGCGCCGTCATCGTCATTAAATTGACATACACACACACACTCTTTGTGTTATTTACACACAACAATTCAGTTCGGCTTCGACTTTGCCAGAGTACATAATAAACTAGAAACGCATGGTGGTTTTTTCCTATGTGCGTGCAAGTCGTATAAAAAGTATATAACAATTTCGGGGCTTCGAAATGCGCGAACCAAAATATGGTGTGTTTGTGCTTAGAAAATATATGCACAAATACACTCGCTCGATGGGCTCTGAATGGTTGTGCAAGAATATTCGGTGTGTGCGTTTTTTTTCTCGTTCGTTTGTTGTTGCCTCGGCTCTGCTGTTGATGGATTGAATGAACAGAAGAAGAAAAAAAAACAGCTTGGAAATATATAGAAAATAACGAAGACGATGTGAAATACACATCGGAACAGCACCGCCTGAAGTGAAGTCAGTGCGTTCGAAATGCTCACACGCTACTCAATTTTGAGTGAATGCTTTATGCGTATTTTGATAACTTGAACAAAGTCTAGCGCAAAATGCTTTATTGTATGCTGGATGATTTTGCTGCGTGTATGATTTCTCTCTATCGCTCTCTATCTCTCTCCCTTGCTCGCTTACTTTGCTTCGCTTAGCTTTGGCTTTTTTGTATCTTATTCGCTCACACACATTGCGTTTGCCACTCTTTAGGTCGCTTGGTTTCGAGTTAGTTATTACATAGAAAATTCACCGAATGCTTTTTTCGAACAGCCCAAAATGCCTTTTCGTCGCAACAGCACGGCGTCAGGCCGATTCACCATTCAGCTACGTATATAATGTGTAACAAAATAGCAGCAGCAGCAGCAGCAGCAGAAACAGCAGCAACCGCATACGCAACTTATAGCTCATAATAATAATAACAATATTCAAATAATAAAAAAATTTCCAAGGCCATATCGCTCTTGCACTATGTATAATATTCGTCGATCATTTTTTCTTTCTTCTCTCTGTCTCTTACACTCGCATGTGGTTTTTTTGTTCGTTCATCTATTATTTTGGCGTTTCTTTTCGGTTCAATCGTTGCGTTTCCATTCGACATGATCTCTCTCTCTCTCTCTCTCTCTCTCTCTCTTTTGAATGTGTTTTCTCTCTCTTTCACTCCATTGTATGCGTGTGCACAAAGTGAATGGTTATTTTTTTCCGGCTATTATAGTTTCTCGCAGCATTTTCGGTTGGTCGTTCAAGTTCTTCGACACCATCCCCATCACATCTGCATTTTTTTCCTTCTTATTTGGTTCCTTCTTCTCCTCTTTCTTCTTTTCGTTTCATTTCATTTTATTTACCATATTATTGTGTTTCGTTCTTCTGATTCCTTCGTTCTAACTGGAAAACATGAACTTTTCGGGCTTTTAACATTATTATTTATGATGTCGCTCGTTTCATATGCGAGCAAACTCAAATGAGCTTTCATCGAATGATTCCCTTGGATTCTTTTGTCGATTACTACTGTTTTATTTTATTCCATTTCCTTGGTACACATATATGTATTTTGATTGGCGCTTCCATTGCGCGCCTAATCAGGGGATTGTTTTTTGAATTTCATAATTTTATCTAACGAATTATTGATTAGATTTCCATCGTTAAGGGAATCGATGCGTTCGAACCTTGATATTCGCGCATTGGATAAAGTGTGCGTTCGATTGCTTTGTGTTGTGGAGTTTTAATTAGAAATAAAGGGCAGACGTAAAATCGTCGCCTGATAAATGAAATGGTGGCTTGAAAGACAATATTTTTCCGCATTTCGACTCTTTTTCACCAATGCGTATCGGTTTGACACGCTGTGGCTGTGTATGTGCCGAGTCTACACAACGAGTCCAATTCACTTGACATCGTCGTCGCCGTTGTGATTTTTTTTAAATCATCATTGAATATGTGAACGGAAAGGAGATATAAAATATGCGTTCGGTAAGAAACAAACAAAACACACGCATCTAACGAATGCGAATGCTCGTCGATTTTGTTGTTGTTTCAACTACTTTGAGAAATATATGCGCGCACAACTCGTTTTTTGAAGGTTAAATCTGAAAATGAGCGGCTCTCGCAGGCAAACGCAGAATATTTTTTTTTCTGCGCTCTGATGTCTAGTCGCAATGAAAAATGACATTGTGCCGTATTGATACAATAGAGATATTTTACTACGAAATAAATGTTTCTCCAATTTGATTCCATAAAATGATCACACAACCATTCAGGCCCTCATTTTCATTGTGTGTTTTCTATTCGCATTCATCAAAATGTACATTTTTTTCCTCTCTTGTCTATTCGCATGTGTAGACGCGTTTTTTTCTTGTCTTTCTTCAAAATATTCTGCGCGCTGAAGGAATGGCTTTGTTTTGTAGTTGTGCTGTGTTGTTGTTTCTTTTTGACAAACACGCATTTACTATAAATTTAACTAAAATCGACGCGCACGCGTTAGAGACTCTTTTGCACGGCAAAATTTTTTTTCGTTAGTTCCTAGGCCTCTGTCATGGAGTATATCGCATTCAAAATAGACGAGTAGTTTGCAACGATGTCGCTGCTGTTGTTGCCGTCACATATGCCTTCATCGAATCTTGGTTGTCGTCATGCCATTCGCAATCTGTTCTATTCAATGGGAATGGGTGCGCATGTAGTGGTGCATATTGTCATGCTTTTGTCAATGTGATTGAGAAATTAGAATCTTCTTAAACAGCGCATTTTGAAATACATTCATTGAGTTTCGTTGCTGCCGCTGTTCTTGTTGTTATTGCTCCGGCATTAGGTTCAATTCATTAGGCTTTTGACGCCAGTCAATTGATTTGATGTTGTCCTTGCAAAACCCTTTTTTCTCGAATTAACGCATTCCAACGTTTGGCTTGAAAAATGCTGACTGCCTCGTTGCCGCTGCTCTAGTCTAGGCGAATACACAAACACAACCGATTCGAATTACGTGTAGTTGTGCGGATCTAATTTTGAATAGAAATATGCGTGTTGTTTTTCCCAGTTTTTTTTTTGCTGCTCTTCATGTGCTTGGGACTCGATTTCGCTCTTTTTAGTTTGGACTCCTCTTTTTCATCTGTGTATTTCTTTATTTCGGTTTGCTGCTTCTGTTGTTCGTCTCTTATTCATCTTGCATATTACGTCATTTTGAAGTGTGTCTGTATGTATACAAGATCGCCCATTACAATGATGACAGTGCGTATCGTCTATGTAGATTAGAACCATTGGCAATGGTATTAAAAAAAAATGCCGAAATCGCACTCGGCGCGCGCGTCCACAAATGCCTTTTATTCTGGCACCGCATCATAGAGCAAAAGAGAAGAAGAACGAACAAAAAAAAAACCACACACTCAACATCTAACTTCGGCGAGAATTCGATTCAGTTTTTTTCCAATGGCAAAAAATTGCTTCAGCTGCTCGCTGCTGTCTATGCCTTTTTCTACATGCTCTGGAGAATTGCTTGACTTTAAATCTTCGTTCCTTATGTGCTTAGAAAAAAACACGAGTTCTTTTTTTTCAGCCCATGCACGAATTCGACAGAAAATGCAAACAAATACTGGGATTGGCGACAATCACACACACACACATAAAGAATATTCCAATTTGATTTCCGAATTGACACAGCACAAAAAAAAATGGTTCGCTTGTTAACGATGGTGGTCTTGAATATGAATTGGTTCCATGGTGAAATAAATTCGGCCATAAACAATCTCAAGTGAAATTCAAAGTCGGAAAATCACATGAAATTGATGCAAAGTGTACTAATTCTAACAAACTGATCTCTTGCTTTTTCCACATAGAACTATGAGCTGATTTTGGTTGAAGCATTTATAAACATTCATTTAAACTAACTGATTTTTTTTTTGTTCTCATGAGTTAAGCAAATGCGTCACAAGTTTTGGGAAAAATGTGATAAAAATTACGTACATTTCAGATTGATCTCTGCATCTACCCGACAAACTCGATATGTTATCGCATGAATGTACCAAAAACAGGCGCAGGCGACTATATCAACGAAGCGACGAATTTCTTATAAAACTCTCCATTTCTTCGCATTTTTTTAAATGAGTAAGAATTTCGTATTGTACTCTTACCTTACCGGAATCAACAAATCGTATACGAAAAAAAAACTACGGACTATTCATCGTTCTTGTTGGTCGATTTACTTCATCAAAATGTATGTCAGAACCAGATCACAAAGAAACTTTTCCTTTCTTTATGATTATTTCGCTTTTTTTTCGTCTTCTTTTTTTAAATAGTTTTTTTTCTCTCTCTTTCTATGTATATGTTCGGGCTTTGTATGTATTGTGTCATAGCAATAGATTTCTGTATGACGTTGTCGCAAAAAAAAGAACTAACCATCCGGATTGAAACGATGACAAAAAAGAAACAGTTTTATTTTTAGTTTTTTTTGTCATAAAACTTTGCTCTTTACATTTTTCGATCAAATCATGCTGAAATCCACCGAATAAAATAGTGTGGTGCCAGCGAATGGATTACGATAGAATCAGCAATTCAATGGATATTCAAGCGATTCAATGGATAAAACATGCATGGATAATGTGGTGGCTTCATTTGAAATGGGAATGAGAAACATTGCATGCATACACACCGACATTAACGAAAGCGTAAAATGTTATGGACAGAGAAAAAAAAGAGTTAGCGTCGAAAATTTATTAGGTCAACTGCATGTGCTTCTAATTGGTTAATTTCGCTTTCTTTCACCACAGTCCGAAGCCCTATTATTAAATTGATGGGAATGAATCTATTTCATTTTCAGCTTCGTCATTCCCTTCGTTCGTGCATTCATTGCGTGTGTGAGCGCGCGCGCGCAAGCTAAGATGCAGTTACGCAACCGCAACGTGCATTCCGTACGCACACCAATAAATGCGTTTCATGCACTAATTCCCAAATTGAAAAAACGTGTACACAAATTTCGGCGTTGACTTGTTATTGTTGCTGCATCTCCCCACACGATGAGTGCGTGTCGTAAAAATGTGTGTATTTCAAAATGCTCGTGTGCATCTATTGCATCAATAAAAAAGCCAAAAAAGCGGGAAATGCGAACCAAAAGAAAGAAACAACATTTAATAATGTGAATGCGCCGACAATTTACATACAGTCGAATAGAAAAAAGAGTGATTGCATAATATGACGCTATGAATTCATTTCGGTAGACGATGAAATCATTCTTCGTCGACTTTATTCGGTGCCAGTTTCTTCCGGAGAAACGCATTGGCAATTCACTGTGCATGCGCGTGTGTGTATGCTAAGTTTTCGTTTCTAATTTTTCAAAAATGATGTTTAACAAAAAGCATTAATACAGCACACACAGCGTGAGCACATACAGGTTCGATGATCGCTGCCAGCGAAATTACGAAATTCCCAACAATGGTGCAGAAGCCATAAAATGGTGAAGAGAAACGGAAAAAGAAGAAGAAGAAATGAATTTAGAAGCTATTATTCCTGGTAATACGTTTTGCTATGATTTCTTTTCTTCTCGTTGCTTGGTCGCTTGCTATCGAAAAATCCATTCTTTGCATCACGATAATCATCATCACAGTCATTATTCTTCGTGGATGTGTTGTTGTTTTTTCTCGTTCGTGCGCCGTTGAATTTGACTCTGGTAAACATTTTAAATTCACCGATTGCTCTTTATTTACTTGCTTCATTCTATCGTCTTGTTGCGTTTTTTTTCTCTCTATCTCTTCTCGGTTATGCGCGGTAATTTTCGATGGCAAGCCAAGCAAAAATGCCAACTGAATGTTGGAGTGTGTGTGTGCGATTATGGGTGAAGACCAGAAATACACACGCTCAACACGTTTCTAACTACATCAAACTGGCATTTCAATTGAAATTGAATATATAATGGCAACTAGGAGAGAGGAACCATTTGTATGTGTGAGGAGTGGAGAGCGAACGAATGAAACAAAAAGCACACATCACAACAGCATCAGCATCACGGTGCTATTGTACGGTCATAATAGAAGTTTCCTATTTCAAGGTTAAAAGTTCCCATAACAACTTACAACCACATCTTAAATGGTGAATAGAATGAGAAGAAGAAGAAAAATGAACCAACAAACACCACCACCACCATCATCATCATCTCGCTCGACACAAAATGCGTGAGCTTGTGAACGCAACGCAAAGCGTGCATATAGGCTTCACTCGAATAGAAACTAAAAATATGTGCTTTGATTGTGGACAAGCACTGTGCATGTGTGCCATCAACATTCTTTTTTATTTCTCTACTTCCACACGCGCTTCTTATTTATCCGGCGCTTTTGAGAGACGATCGTCGACAAAAAAGCATACATGACACAACCAGCATGAAAAGTTGCAGGTAAATAGCAACGAATTTCGAAGAAAAGCAACACGTAAACGAATTGGAAGATAGAACGAACGAACGGAGGAAGGAATAAATGCGAGAGAGAGAGAGAGAGAGAGAGAGAAGCATTTACCACGGAACATAACAACCGAAAGAAATTAACGAGAAAATCTCACAACCAAGACAACAAAAGCACTGCAATCAAGCCAAGCGCTAATGAAACCAATGCTTTTAAGCTATTGCGAAATGAAGAAGAAATAAAATAACTGGTATTCAACAACAGCAACAGCGCAACATAAGAATATGACATTTGGTGAAGTGAAATAAATCTCGAGCGATCGCTAAACATGATCGACACAACGCTTTCTGTCGGTTTTTCTATGTTTAGAATATACATGATTTCTGAACTGCGACGAAAAAAAAATGCTGAAATGCAAGATACATACGTATATAAAAAGTGACCGAACAATGAAACGCGATGACCGGGGGAAATTGAAGACATCGATCGGTTTCGTAAGAGCCCTATGCTCATAAAGAATGTTCGAAGAATTGCTTAATTCATGAGAAATCTCGGTTCAAAAACTGCATTTTGACGGCAAAATCGCCGCTTCTGATTGGAACAGATCAAAGTTCAGTGATATGTCTCATCAAGTCTGGGTAAATAATGAATATAAGTGCAATTTCAATGAATGTTCAATAGAATTCATTGATAATGGACTCTTCGGTCTTAAAATAGAGCTGATGAAATGGCTTTGAATTTGAATTGCTATTTCTATAAATATTTCAGATTATTATTATTTTTTTTGCCAATTCTAAATCGGTTGTTACACGAATTGCGGAGTTAATTTCGAGAGGTAAAAGATGTCGGCTTCTAATGAGTCTTTCGCCATTATTTTCGTTTCTCAAATCACTCATCTAATGGCGAATGATGAATTTGGTATTGGTGAACGTCGTTGTTTCATCTTCGTCGATTTCGAATCTCATGCTGATGTGTACAACAACGCAAAATGATAGTTGATGATGCGTGTTGCGAGCGAGAGAAAAAGAGTGTGCAGTAAGCAAGCAGTGTTTTGCTAAGCACAAAACGCAAACACACAGTGCGCGCACATAAAATGATAGAGAAAAAAAAAGCCAACGCACAAAAACTTAAGCTCTGTATTGCGAAAGCAATAGCCGAAAAAGTATACGATCGGTTTTTGTCATCGGCCCCGACTGACTCTATGCGTGTGCGAGAATGGATTTCGAAATGTAGGCAGCCGAGAGTTAAAAAAAAATCGTGTTTTTTTACTACACTTCAGAAGATATGAAATAGCAAAATGAATTAGATTTTGCTTTAACTTCATCGTATCGAATAGAAAGAAGACAAGCGAATCCTTATCTCTCTTTTTTCTAGCCGTTTATTAGTTTTAGTTCAAAACGAAGCGTCACAAGCATCTAAACTCTTCTAGCGCTCACTATGTCATCGGTAATCCAATAAAAACGACAAATGGGCACATTAGGCCACTTTGAGATGTTCACAAACAGGCTTTTTGAACGGGAGAAGGAAATAAGACCGCAGAGTGTCGCTTCGCTCCACTCTGCGTTCTTGAGATTTTAGTTACTTATTCTATTTTGTTGTTTCACAACAAACTACTTTTTTGCGCACTACATGAAATGTTTTTCATCGGAGTAACTTTGCATTAATATATCATTAATAGTCGTCCCTTTTAATAACACTATGGATTAAAAGCATAGTACGAAGGACATATATTTGCAACAATGTAGGTACAGAAAAAAGTTTTTCCCAGTTATCTCAATAATGAATCAAAAGATCTTGGTTTAATTTATTTTTTGAAAGATACATACCGCCTCTGGTTTAAATTGAATAAATAATATGAGCATAAAATTCAAAGCCACTCTAATTCTGTTCATGACTCAAAAAAGTATTAGGAAAAAAAACCAGATTAGTAGCTCTACATTTCATGTAGTGCTAAAAAAACAGGCAGCGATTGCCTGTGCCTGTGATGGTTAACTATCGCCAAAGAACTCTTTGATGCGTGTGATCGAGTGAATACGTGTGTGCGATGGAAGCAGTGCGTTTGAGTGAATTAACACGAGGAATCAAAACACTACATTGATCACACACAGAAAAACATACACATACACACCTGACACCCAATAGCCACAACGCGAAACCATACAGACAATGAAATCGCTGAGTTCCCTTTGAAAATGCGTGTGCGTTTTTACGGTTGATGTTTCATGGTTTGCATGATAATTTTCAATGTCACATATTTGATTTGGCTCATTTTTCGCATCGCGTTGTACGCGCTCGAGAGACACAAACAAATGGCCGTATCAAAATCAAAGCGCTCTGAAGAATTTCGCGATTAACGCAGCTAAAATTAAAAAAATACGCTGGTCGCATTTCATTCCACCGTATTTTATATTAAGCCCTTCGTCCCACCCAAATAAAATCACGCGCCGAGGCTGCTATTTTTTCCACAGCCTGCCGATACATGTTTCTCTCATTTCAATTTTTCAACACGGAATATCAATAGTGTTTAATATTTTCAACCGGTTATTTAACAAGAGACGCACAGGTAAAATAACATTGAAAACCTGTCTCAATTTACACGATATGAGTTTGAAATGCTCAACTGATTTATTGATAGTAAATTCAAATCTAGACCAAAAATTATTTACTACTCATTTCAAAGAGAAATTACAATACGCCGTTAATTTGTTGATTCTCGATAGCCGCTTTTCAATTCGATTTCGAAAATTACATACATATTATGCAATGTAGACATACGTCTAGTTTTCAAACTAATTGCGTGTAGATCGATTGTAAAGCAGCGCGTTTATCGCCGTGATTCGATAATGATCGAGCTGTGTGTGTATATTACATAAGATGGGGATGTCGGAAACGATAGTTCTACTCTGCTCTTTTGTTTCAACCGATGTTCATTCAGGCTCCAGACAACAAGCAAGGCATTGTTTGATAATCCATACGCGAATTTTACCATAAGTTAGTAACTTGTTTATGTCTTGAACATTTGGCGAAGATAGAATGTGTTGCCTACATCAAGAACAAGAAATTGCTAATCATATAAGGTTCAGGTGCGTTACGACCATAAAACTATTCAACAACGCACACTTCAAAACTTTGAGTGCTCTTTGATATTCGCTTTTTATACGCATGAATATGAACAAAATTTAAATAAATCGAATTTATGCGTGCCCACAACACAGGCCTATACCTCAATGTATTCAACAGCAGTTGAACAGATATTGAATTGATAATGAAATTGAATTTCAGAAATTTTCGGCTTTTTGCAAACACAATCACTCTATTCGACTCACAAATTCTGAGTTTTCAGTTTCTGGCACATCATTAGATTGCACCACTTAACGGATTTAAGCCGTTCGATGCTCGATGATTTCTCGAACGTAGCATTTCGACATTTATATACATATATGTAAATGAAGATGAAACATAAACGAAAAATAGTTGAAAGCATTTTGACGTTGATGATATGCAAAAATACCAAAAAAAAAATAAACCAAAAAGAAGAGAGGAAATGAAAAAAAAAACAGTTTTTATCGAAAAGTTCTCTTTCGGCAAAAAATTCGGCAAAACAATCGGCAAAACTGCGAAAAAGAAACGCATTCATTACACAGAGGAATTAGTTCACATTCTCACAACTGAACACAATTCGAACGACTGTTACGATGCTTTTTATCCGTAAAGACTAATCAAGTGTATGTTTTTGTTTTCGTTTTCAAATTTCATCCGAAATCCATCACATTCCCTTGTGGCATTGATTAAAGTCCCTCGAAAAAAAAAACTGACGAAATTGCCACATGTAGCAAGTAAGAACGTATTCTTAATGTATTGCATTGAGGAAGTAGCATTAATAAACCTACACAGAAAACCGATTTTGAGCACAAGGTCTTCCAAACTCAAGCGTTCACTGTGCCATTAATTGTGTATTTAAGGGCCAAATGCTTGAGCGACAAATTCGGCATAAAAATGTCGTAAATGTATAGAGCAACGCAGAAAATTGAATGATAACTATCGATATTTTCCGCGTTCTAGCCAATGTTTCCCCAAAACATTGTGCGGCTCATGAGTGAACATTGTTCGTTGAGCATATAACTTCCGTCTCAAGGAAATAGAAAAATAGTTTCATTTTTTTTTCGCCAGACGATACAATCTCCAGAAATAATGTCGATATGAAAATGCAATATCAAAATCAAGAACGTTGTTCAATGAATCACCACAACAACAACAACAAAAAATAGGTCAAAAATTCATCACACAAAAATGATATTACAACAGCAGCAGCAGAAGCAGCCATGAATGCGTATTGAAAGAGTGCGTACGTAGTGTATGTATGAAAATGTAGGTCACAATACAAATCGAAAAATGGGCACACGCACATACATATACTTCAGTTGTAATGAATACACAGAGCGTTCCAATAGAGGCAAATGACTAGAACAGACAGCATGAGCCCACCAAAAAATTCGGCTACTTAGTATTTACGCTGTTTGAACGATCGAACGAAAAAAAAAACAAATTGAAAAACTATTGCATTGGCATCGCGAGCATTCATTTGATACGCAATTCATGCGGTTCTGAACGAAAAATAGTTAAAACGCACAACGAAACAATATTATGCGTTGAAAAACACATATACCGATGACGATGATGTCGACCGAATAACAAAGAAGCATATATAAGCATAACAAAATTTAGTTTTGGGCAAAGCATTTATCGAACGAGAGTGAGACGGCAATGTGTATGATGTGTTTTTTTTTCTCTGGTTGACACTGGATTGAGCATTTCTATGCAGTCAAGCCTAGCTTTACAACAACAACAGCCTAGGCAACTAAAACAACAACATAAGCTGCAAGAGAGCAACAAATGTGATGCGTGTACTTAATGTACTGCAAATGTATGCGCGTTTATTTTGTTTCATTTGGAGGTCTTATTATTCCGTTTCGATGATGACTGAATTTCGGTGTCGAAAATGCGTATGTGTTTAGATTTTCTTTTACGCATAAATATGTATAATGCAGTGGACTGCTATGGCGCGTTCGCATACTACGCAATATTCAACATTGTGCGCTTCTAACCGCATTCATTATAATTTGGTATACAAAATAGTTTTAAATGCAAATGAATCTGTTTTTTTTTTTCGACAAGTAAAGAGATAGCCAAAGACACGAATATACGAAGAAAAAAATACACACACCAAAGGTTTCGTCATCATGCTACATGAGTTTCATGTTGCTTGAGCCCGAGCTGCGACTTAAGAATTTCGATGGAAACGAACGAGTTTTTTTTTTCTTTATAGATTTCAATCACAATGTTTTTTTCTTTGCCACGGCTGCAGCATTGGACAATACTGAATATGGTTTGGCTGTCCTTTTGCGACTCCCCCTCTTATTTTCGATCGACGCGCCGCCGTCGACGCACTTTTAGGTCATTTTGGCAATAAGCTGGCCCTTAAATTCAAATATTCCAACATCGTTTTTGTCTCACTATGTATATTGGCGCATTCATTATAAATTATACAAACACTGCCTACTGACATTGCCAGAACGCAAGTGTGTTTGTGTGTGCGTAACATTCATTCCGAGATACTGGCGGAATAAAGGTTAATATCTGATATTGTCGTTAATTTCACAATGGCAAATGCGCGTTAGACGAATGACACTATTTTTTTTTCTCTCATCTTCGATCTGTGTGCGCTTTTTTCCCTACGTTAATTCGTTTTTTGTTTGTGATCTTGATGGAACATACTCACCTTTGGAGTGCGTTCGATCATTGCTGTGCGTCAACGATAAAAAAGCAACACAAAGTTTCGAGGCTGATGTTGGGCATGGGCACACACATCTGAATGTCATTTACATTTTTACTGCAAACAACGGCATTTCACATTCGACGCCTAAATTCGTGTGGTCTACGGCGCTTATGGACTGATGATGATGATGATGATCAAACGCAGATCAACATACGGTTATATCGAATTTTCTTCTTTTGAAATCGTATGTTTCCAATTAGCGGTTTACGATCTTTTTCTTAAAAAAAATGATGTAAAAGAGTTTTTACATTCAAAAACTTCGACGAAAAATCATAAAAGTGGCAACAGCAATGCAACGAAAACCGTTCTACAACAACGGATGAAAGATTCAACCAGTTAACTATCTTCGAATTGAGCAAGAGTTGCATACACCGAATTCGAATTAATTCAAACGAAATGGTTGGCAGAAATGAATGAAAAATGCAGAAAAATTAATAAAAATGCGATTAAAATGATACGGAATCAAAAGGTGGAAAATGAAAAAGCGATTAAAAAGAAGAAAAGACATTTTTAAAGGGAAAATGAAGGGAACTTTGATACATTTGAATAAATCGCTTGCAAGTGAAAGGTTAACAAATCTGAATCAAACTCACTCATACCTTCGAATCGAATGCGATTTATCTTGTCAACATTCGCAAGTCACAAGAAATGTGTCAAAATGTGAAAAATTATGAGCGCCCAGCAATCAGTTTGAAAAATTAATGTTGCCTTGCTTTGAATTTGGTTGTCACATTAAATACAATGCCAAAAGCCCATAGGCTTTCGGCATGGTGTATGCATTAAGGTTTTTTTTCTTTCATATGAAAATAGGCGCACATTGAATTTGTCGCACATAAACTGCCATTTAAGTAGTTCATTTGAGCTTAAATACACGGAATTCACGTCGATTAACTCTCACATTGCGATATGATCTGATTTACAGTCAAAAATGTACATGATTTGTAAATGCAAATACAGTGGGAGCTTGTGAATGTAGCCACGCGAAAACTAGAAGAAATCGACGACGACGAGAGAGGAAAAAAATGGTGCTTTGTGGCTTCTTACGATGTGTTTGTTATTTTTGGCATCGCCCATTAAGTGTAAGGCAAATGGCGAAATGAATTCTGATGATAGCCAAATTTACAAATGTTTTATTGTTTAGAAAAGACGCACGAAGATCAAACGGCGTTCATTTCTGTACAATAGAATGCATTACGCGATCGAAGTTCAGAAGAAGAGCGAAATATAACAACACCGACCGATCAGAGAGAGAGGGAGAGAGAGAGAGAGAGAGAGAGAGAGAGAGAGGGAGAGCGAGCTGCGTGATTGCTATGCGTTGATGTGAGATCGATGGTGTGTGATTCCAATTTTAATTCGTTAGTTTCGTGTGCACGCACGCTATCCAACTAACGATCGCAAAACGCGTTAACGTAGTTTCGCTTGTCGATATTTTTTTTTCTTTCGTTTGCTAATTTAGAAGAGTCGAATTTCTAGAGCCGCGCAAAGAACCAAATGGGCTAAAAATGTTATGCAAACGAAAAGAAGCGAAAAACAAAATCGTCTAACACACGCGAGCAGTGAGAAGCGAAAAATTGCGAATGTGTTGAAGCAAGAAGAAAAGAAAAATAAATAAATACATGAAGTTGGTTAAGCAGCATTAAAATGGCTATGGCACAGACTCGTTGGGTGTGCAGCAGCACCAAACACTTTTCGGCTAGATCCATTTCGATGAAATCGAAAATTTATCACTGTCGACATTTTACGCTAATTTTTGTTTCTTCTGTGCTTTACCATTTTAACACTATCCTCGAGAAACTCACTCACACCGGCCAATTGACAGCGTCATGTCTCTCTGTTGGTGTGTGTGTTTTGTAGATATTTATCACTTCCTTCTGACAAATCAGTTCTTCGCATATTTTATTTTAGATAATGTGTAACACGAGCGAATCATCTCTATCTCTCTTGCGTTGAATGTCTGTGGATTGTCTCACTATTATTACGCTTTCGCTCCTTTTGGTTTCCCTCCCGTCGCTCTCTCTCTCTCTCTCTCTCTCTCTCTCGCTCTTCTATCCATTTCATTTTGCAGTTTTTCCACTGTCCTCTAAATTTTCACATGAAATATGCGAAAAACATAATCCATTCGATGAAAAACTTACTACACAGACCGAAATAATAAAGGCGAAGAAAAACGATTAGCTCGAAAAGCTCAATGTTTTGTCGGCTCTCCGCTGACGAATCATTCTCTTGGGTGAGTTAGCAAATGATGCGATTTGTGCTCTGCATAAAATTCAGCTTAGGCGCAGTTTTTCTTTATTATTATTTTTAGAATTGCCATTTTTTCGGTTTGCCGTACAGCGAAATACGCTATTAGCTGCTCTACTCAACAACATCCTATCGACAAATTCAAGCGGAAGAAAATAGGGCCCGATAATGTCTCAAGGAAAAACCATTTTCCTTCACAATCAAATGCGAATGACCCATATATTTTTTTACCATGATTTTTTGGTGTCACAAGGATTTGTAAGATAGTTCGTTTTTAAGAAAATAAAAAACATTGTTGGTTCATCGAATAAAGTGTGAATTCATGAAATTTGAATTCAAATTTAGATTCCAATTCGGACTAATTCACATTGTGAACCATGGGTGACAGTATAAAAATATTTTATGCACGAGATCGCGATCGAGGGCGATTCGATTAAGAAATATTAGTGGTCGGATTATAATTTTAACTGTCAACACTCGAACCGTACGCCGACACCAGCACCAAATTAATTAAGTTCACCGGGATTAAAGTTAATCTCATTAATTTATGAACTGATTTTTTGTGTGGTTTATTTGTTACTTCAGAAGATTTTTCTTCGTTGCATCTTCTTTGCTCTCATCAAAATATTTGAAACCGTAATAATTCATTTCGATTCATTTGTTCAAACAAAGCGCTAAATAGGTGAGATTCGAATTGAATTTTCGTAATAGCGTTCGAGGTTTCATTGTCTAGCATGTTGATATTTTCATGAAAAACATGACGAAACATATTTATCAAGTGTACAATTTATTTTGTAGATAAAGCTTGCGTTGCAATCTGCAACCTCTTTTCGGGCGGCATTGTTATTGAAAACAATCGAATTGCCGTTGCGTCCGAAGAAGCCTTTCGGTTCCAAAGCATTATCTGGAATTGGAAATGGTTGCAGAAACCTCGAAACCTCAATGCAATCACAATATTGAACATAATGTGCATATAATGAATGTTATTGAGACAGGTGTTTTGAATCGAATCAATATTTCGATTGAAATTTTTCGGCAGAAGCATTTGTTTTCCTCACACACACACACACACAGGAAAAATACGAATAACTCTTGTCTAAATTTAATGTGGCCTATCGGTGAGCATATTTTTCGAAACGTTGATTTTAAAATAAAATTCAAGGACGATGTTTGGCTCGTGTTTCGTTTGAAACGGATCGTTTATCGCAGCGGCTATCCTGGCGATAATATAGGTGATTGCAAGAGAGTGTTGACGTTTAACGAAGCCATTTTTGAGAAGTATCGGTTTCTACAGGATAAGTATTTTGTGTTTTCACGTTTAAAAATTAATTTTTCGCCCCCAAAAAAAAACCGCCCGAATCGAATCAATGAATTAACGCGAATTATGTACTAACCAGGCTGAATGTTTTTCCCATTCCGCTGTGTCTAAAAATACTCCGATAAAAAGGAAGCAGGAAAAAGCCGTAAGGAAATTCATTTATTATTCACACGAAGGTATTTTGTGACCAAAAAACTGGGCGCCTAAGAAAAAGCAATCGGCGGAAAACAACCGAAAGCGTCCATTTTTCAACGTCGAAGCCTAAATGGCTGCAAGTGAGTATGGGTTGAATGCTTTTTTTGGTCATTATAATTTATGTATATTTGGTTGCGTTGCTTTTTCTGATTCGAATGTGTGCTTGGCGTGCGAGTGTGTCGATGCAAAGTGAAGTGATTTTTTCTATTCTTTCGTTTTGCTTAGATTTCGTTTCTTTGTCATCGATCTTTTTTTTTCTCTGACCGCTCACAATGTCTTGTTGCGTCGATCATCAGTTCGGCTTTTTTGTTTGCTGCGTGTTTTTTTACACATTTTTTTTTTTCGTTCGTTCCTATTCGCATTCGCTAATTTCTCGCTCTGAAGCTGCCTAGTCAGAGCTAGTGTTAAAGCGAGTGAGCGAGTGAGTTAGTTGTTTGTGTGAGCCGTTGTGCGTGTATTTGAAATTGGTTTGAAAGAAGCGTTCACTTTGTTGGTCGAATTGGATTGGATGGTGCGTTCTCTCGCACATTTGCAAGCCTGTGTAAATGAACGCGTGATTAATATACTATTTGCTAGTGCTGGTGCTGCTGCTGAACACAATTTTTTTTCTATTTCGTTGTTTCGTTCGTTTGTTCTTTTTTTTCGGTTTTCTTTTTCTTCGATCTTCAGGCCATGTGTGTGTACAGTGTACACACGTACAAAATTTTTCGGTGGCCGCTTGGGCTACATGTAGCATTAGAGTTGTCATGTTGTGTGCTTGTGTGCGAACACGCGCTTTGCCATGGTTTTAATGCTATTTTCTATTAATAATACACATACAAATTTATGGAAAAGTGCATTAAACTTTTGTACCGCACAAGGTCGCTGCTGTTGCGTTAAAAATTTAGATTTAGATGTATGTGTGTACTTTTCTCTTTCCCTCTCTCTCGCTCTTTTCTATTGGTTATTCAGAGCTGTCACTTTATATCGCTCTTTCATTCGAACACAATCGGCAAATGGCTTGGCTTGGCTTGAACTGAGAGCCAGAGAGCATTATATATCTCGGATTTAGATTGTTGGCGAATGGTGAAATGTGATTTGTGTGTTTCATTCCTCCGACTAATTCTTGGCAATCATTTTTTAATGTCGTTTCCTTCGCATGTGCCTTTTTGAATTTTCGAAGCTTATGTGTGTTGTGATGATCACAACTTTTTTTTTGCTCGGTTGGTCTCTCCTCTTTGTTTTCTAATGGCGAATCATCAACACAAATAGAATATTCTTTGTGTCTCTTCTTCTATGATCAATTTCGTTTGCAAATGCAGAGTATGCAAAGCGCGGCGATGGAGTAAAGGGGGACAGCAACCAACACAAAGCGACAATGCAAAAAACGCACATTCGTCCGCGGAATAAACAAGTAATTTGTGCTGATTTTTTGCATGTATTCGCATACACAATTAGCAAAAAACCAACAAGAAATAGGCGAAGCATTCCGAATCTATTCTTCTACCTTTTTGGCTTAGAATTAAAATCGAGCGAAATTTCATGGTCAAAATGTCATGCACGCAGCTCTTTGACTATTCGATTGTGATGGTATGCGGTCTTTCGCATTCCTTTTTTTTATGTATGTCGTTTGTGGTTGAAGATGTGAAATTGAAACAGTTCTTGTCGGTTGTTTTTTTCTTTGGTCGTTGATAGAATCGAGTGTGTGAGTGGGATCATGTATGCCTTTGTGCAAGATCATCATAGAATGACAAAATGGTGGAACAAATGTGGACTCTTTTCGACTATAATACTATAGAACAATCGAATATATTCACCCATTCGCATTCGCAAGCGAAATAGAATGTAGTTTGCATTTGAGAGATTAACACACGTGTGACATTGACCGAGAGCATATCGAATCACTTTCTCAAGAAGATCATCAATCGCCAAATAAACATTCTTTATTCTTTTATTTTACATTCAAAACAATTCGAGAATATATGTGTATCAAACTGTGAAACAAAAGTGATCTCACGAACGAAACAAAAAAAAACACAAACGAATCGCTATTTCTAAACATCTTATCAATGCGTTAGCCACTTTGCGGTGTTGACAGAAAAACCGAAGACAACGAACAAAAAAAAATACTCAATCTCTTCTCAAAATTATTGCTTAGACTGAACAATGTCGCGGCGAGATACGCGCGCGTAATCGCATATCATGCAAGTAATCTTTCGTCAAAATATGGCACATACTCTTTTTTTTCACTTCTTCTTATTCTTCGTTGAGACATTTCTCAATAATGCGTTTCGGGTGGTTATGTGTTTCAATGCGATAAACTATTATCTTTAATCGCGAATTTCGCATGTACGCACTGGACGCGTAGCGCTGGGAAGGAATGGGCGAAAAAACGCCAAACACAGCATGGAATAACAATAATAATCATGAGAATGGCAACGAGAAGTAAGCTATCGCATACGGCAAACAACTACAGTCATGCCGAATAATAATGACGCCTAATTTACAAGTGTATTTTTAGTAATCAAATCGTACGCGTACACAAAACACCTCATTCCAGTTCAACAAGCCGAAATTACATAATGCCCATAGCCTGTAACTCATTTTCCAGAGCCAACCAAACAAAAAACACACACATAAATCAAAGGGCACGCGGCAATTGTGAAAAAAAGACCTACTGAACGTTGAAATGCATAGAACAGAATCGCTTTTTATTCCGTTGCTGAGGTGAGTGTTAGCACAGAGGGTGCTGTGTATTGATATTGAAACCTTTGGAAAATTTGCACTCGATAATTGGTTCCATTGAAAATGTGTGTGTGAAAGGACGGGAGACGTGAATTTTTCATCGGAGAGTCACTTGCTATGGCCCGGAATTAGTGCGCATTGGACACAATCCATACAGGATTTAAGCTACACCAGCAACAGCATTCATTCGATTCATTCGTCCGAGAAATGCGTTTGAAAAAAAGCTCGTTGCTCATTCGCTTGGCGTGCACACGAACCATTTGCTGTTGCTGTTGCTGCTCAGCGTGTGCATGTGTATTGGCATGTAGCAGCGCTTTAGATGTGCGAACACCACAATGCTCTTGCTATTCCCTCTTTTTCTAATTCTACTTCAGTTTGTTTTTTGTTTCTCTACCATTCCATTTCGAACTTTTTCGTTGTTGTTGCGTTTGTCGTTCGTTTTTTCGCTCTCTCTCTCTCTCTCTCTCTCTTCCTATGTTATGCTTTCGTTCGCAATGCTTGCTTTTATATAGGCTATTTTGCAGCTAGCTAGTTGTGTGCGATTACACTCCCGGCACATTTGTTGCCTTGTTCTTCTTCTTTTTCATTTTCGTTTCGCTTGTATATTATACCATTTCATTGTATAATTCTTTTTTGATGGTGGGTTCTTGTATTTTTCTAGAAATTATTTTAGTATTTCTTTATTTTTTTATATGACCGCGTTGATATTACTGGTTCGCTGCTGGTTTCACTTGCATATCGGCTATCGGGCCATATTTTTGGAATGACTGTTTTTTAATCGTATCAATTCACATGCTTAACTTTTCTCTCTCTCTCTCTCTCTCTCTCTCTCTTTCTCTCTCTCTCTCTCTCTCGTAAAATGAAATTCGAATGTCATTTTGACACCGAGTAAAAATACACACGCCATCAAACAATTCAAGTTCGGCGTTTTGTTTTCTTCAAAGATCGTTTTGAAACTGCACTTGTATGTATAAAAATGCTAACAAATAATTACGAACAAAGACAATCGCACACACATTCAGAACGAAGGCAATTTTTTTTGGCAACAAAAACGTATGGAAAATATAATAGAAAAAAATAACACACAAATTGTATTTTTAAGGTACGTTGCCCCATTGAGTCATGTGTTGTTACTGCTGCTGTTGCTTGCTATTTTTCTCTGTTTTTCTATTTCTTTGTCGATGTTCATATTTTATACTTGTTCTATACAGACTTTTTTGATGCGCGATACAATTAATCGTTCGTATTTTTCTTCTAATCCACGAACATTTCTGTTGTTTCTTTTATTTACGTGTGGTTTTTTTTCTGAGTGGGTTTTCGTACGAAACGTAATGAGTTTGCGATGTGTATGTGAACCAACTCACCGGTTGTTTTACAGCGAATTGAATATGTGAGTGCTTCTAATGCGTTTTATTGCCCTCTTGATTTGTGTGTGCTTGAATCATTTGGGCGTCAGTTGGCAAACTTCATCACATACATTGTTTGACTTTTAAACGAGCGAAAAAAATGATATCGGAGACTAATTTCAACATCAGACACGTGTAGACACTTTTTTTTTGAATGATCACCACTCTTGAGTTCACAATTTTCCATAATCTAAACAGAAGATATACATTTTGCATCAACGTTAGCTGATTATTTTTGTTGTTCACACTTTTGCCTGCTTCGATCGGTCTATACTTTTATTTTGCTGTTTAGATTTTGATACCTTATCAATTCAAGGAACAATCTTACAATGAATTATGTTTTTAATCAAGTCTCTTGGAAGACAATTTAATTTTAATCAAGGATTTCGCGAGAATACCGTAAATTTTGCACTAAAAATCTAATTGAAAATTAGATAAAATTTAGCTTAAAGGAGAAAAAGAGGAAATACACATTTCATTTTGGAAAAAAGGCAGAAAAGAGAGTTTTTGCATATTTTTTTCTTAAACATTGGACAAGACGTCAACTTATGCCACAAATTGATGTGAAAATCTTATTGGAAAAGGAGAAATGAGTTTGAAACAAAAAATCTGTAGACAGAAAATTGAATTTCAATGATGAAAAATTTTCAATTTTTATGGAGGTGCATTAATATTTTCAAGTAGGTGACAAGGGATTCACGAATAGTGAATTTCTCAAAAACAAAACTTTTGATGAGAAGACAATTAGCGGAAAAATGATAGACATAAAGCGAACATATGAAAAGGTGGAAAATTCTTATGAATCTTCGACGCAGAAACGTAGTTTACCTAAACAATTCATAAGAAATTCTCATTTTTTCATATGTTCGCCCTATAACTATCCTTTTCTCACTAATTGTCTTCTTATTACAAAATATTTTTGAGCTATTCTCACTTTTATGAAAAGGAGCCCGGTATTCTACTCTTTTAACTTCTATATCAACAAAAGATTGCAAGCTAAATGAATAATAATAATTAATGTTCAATACAAAAAAATCATGTTCACAAACCCAGAGTTTGAGATGAAAATAATTGGATGTGAACGAAAAGATCAATGAATTGGATTGGATGTGAATACAGATTTGATTGAGAAAATTCTGAAGTCAGAAAAGAGAATGAATGAGAATCAAATTTTGATTGAAATCTGCGAAAAATGTTCATTTTTCTTTACGATGTTAAAATCTTATTGTATTTCGTAGGTAATTTCTAGGGTAATTTGAATTAGTCACCAGGAACAATGTTCATTGTTTCAAATATTGATGCATCAAAATCATTGTGGAAATCTCTCGGAAATGCGTTGAATTAGAAATTGAATTATTCGCATTATTATCCAAAAAGAATTTTTTCCATTTGATTTTTTGAACAAATTAAAATATTCTGTAAAAAAATATTGCGCAATTTTCCGAAAAAAAAATACGTTTCATTAAATTCATTTTCAAAACGCAATTCTCTCCAAATGGATTATTATCCCATTGATAGGTTTCTATTTTGCGTTGAAGTGTTTCAAGGCTGTACAGGGCGCTGTTGTGGTGAGGGGTTTGCGAACCATATGCTGTCATCGATGCTCTCGACCGACCGGAGAACTGTCAACGACATTAACAGATCGAACAATATGTTTTCGTCCGACGACAAGAAAGAAACTAACCTTCAATTAGAAAAACTCATATTAATGTTCGTGTCGTAGTTAACCTTATAAAATCGGAATATACGGACGAAGCAGAAAAAAACCCATCAGTGGCGCAAAAATGTCCGACAAAGAGGCATTCAACAAATGGTTGAATAATAAATTGAAAAGTCTAAACACAGACGAAACTGTGTTTGGCTCGTACATCTTGGGTATATTAGAAGGTGATGAATCAAAGGATGAAAAACGTGAGGCTCTCGAAGGAATTCTGTCAGCTATCATTGTAAGTGTGAATTGCCTAGAAAAAAAACTTGTTGAATTTTTTTTTGTAAAAGTTGTACAATGGTTCGTAGGAAGATGACCTTGAAAATGTGATAAAAGAAATAACTGATGAATGGGAAAAGTGCGAACCGAAAAGCGAAGCGGTTGCAACGGAAAGTGAAGATGTGGATGCGAAATTGGCTCGACTTTTAGAAAATAAACACATAACAACGACGGTTCAACGCACGTACACCGAAGAAGAGAAGAAAATCCGTGAGCAAATCTTAGCACAATACAGTCAAGTGGAATACGATGATGGCTATGATGAGGAAAATGAAGAAGCAGCTGGTGCTAGTGGAGGCGGAGCACAAGATGGCAGCGATCCGCTTATGGTTAAAAATACAAATGCAGCCGACGTTCAAGCTTTGGCCAAAGAGCGTCGCGAACAAGCGAAAATCGATAGCAAAGCCAAAAAGGACAAAGACAAGAGCGATCGCGAAAAGCAAAAGCAACTGCGCGAAGAGAAGAAGGAAAAGAGAAAAACGGTGAAGGGAGAACGAAGACGGTAGCGCGTTTTATTTACATTTATCACAAAGATATACAATTTATACTCCGCAAATGTGTGGAACACAGAAAGCCAACCACATCCACGCTCACGACTCGACACTGTGATTTGTGACACGTCGAAGCAATTTCTGAACTATACATATTTCAACTACTTATTTTTACCAATCGAACAGCATTCATTCGTTTTGAATGTCGTACACATTAAGGTAATTATCATTGATTGTTTGAATTACAATCGGAAAATCGCAGTAATAAAACGTGAAATTCTCAAAAATGGAAAAGAAAATATCAAAATTCATTGCGTGTTTGGATTAGTTTCTGGATTTTCAGTTGAATGTTCGTCGGATTGACAGGCGAGACGTAAGTAAGTATAAGACCAGTTGAGAAAACTCCACATTTTTTAAAGATCTTTGGTGGTCGATTCGAAACTAAGCATTTATGAGAGGGACCACTATTTTCCGATGCAAATTGAAGGCAAACGAGAAATTTACATTTTTCAAGTCAAATACTTCTTTTGATTTCTTTCTGAACCTTTCAAATTGAACAACCTTCATATGCACATTTTTGAACTAAATCTCGCATTAATTTAGATTCTTATTAGATAAATGGGCGACCTCTCTTTGCCAATAGCCAAAACCATTTGCTCATGTTCATTTTTTTCATTATCGTTCTATCTAAAACATGTAGCCAAATCATATGGTCGCTTATCTAAGGTGTTTACTACACATGCAAAATCGACTGATACACATGACTTATTTACGATAAAGTCTAAACCGTGCGGCAAACAACGTTTTTGTAGTTGTCATTTGGTTTGTGTCTGTGTTTAGTATTGTTTCAACGTTCTTGTCATACACACAACCGGCATTTCTAAGACGTCATTCAGTGAATTAGAATTACAGTCGAAATCTTAAATTCAAATAAGCATTAGCACACACTGTGAACCAAGTAATATTCGTTCGTTTATACACCATTCAATACTCACTTTATATAGTATATGTTGTGTCCGGATTGTCATTCAAATTTTAAGAAACCGCGAACAAAAAACTTTTCTTTTAAACCTTTGTTGACAATTGCTTTTGAAGTATTTATAACTATTTGTTTCGCCCTGAATGAGTTTAAACAGCCATTTCGGCAATATCACAAAAAAATTGTTCGATTGGATTACGATGGTTCGTATTGTCTTGTTGCTGTTGCAAATGTTTACATGCATCGCAATAAGTACTGAGAGGTGTCAAAGTATTGCGCACATTTCTATCTGACGGTCTCACAATGCAACTGCTTAGACAGACATTTTGCTAATAGGGTTTGGTTGTGTTTAGATTGGTTTGAGTCTTGACTTTTATCGGTGGTTCATAGGGAATATTGTGTTTTGAATCTTGTTTTGTGGAGTAAAAATGATTTAAAAATCATGTGTTGGGCTTCGTTTTTGTCTGAAGAAAAATCAAACGTTAAAAAATTAATTTTAATGGCTAAGAATGGATTCCGACGGAAATTTTCTTCTCATTGTCCTTGAATGAAATTGACGTAGATTTGTTTTTATTTACATTCATCGTTTCAATACAAACGACTGTTTTCCATACAAACACATTTCGTTTAGCGATTGGACTGTGCCAAATAAATAATAACAACAAATGATACCGCATTCTTTAACCTCAATCGATTGAAAGTGCAGTATTGATGGCAATAGTGGTTTAGTTGTATGGCTCAAAGAAGATTTCAATTATGATATAGAAGAAGTTTTAAAGCATGTCAATCATAAGATTTTATTGGCCCCAAAATAGTAATTTTACATCCTTGTGTAGAAAAAATAAACTGGTTCGATAATCAGAGCAATTCGTAAAGAGCTGCTGTTGGCATGACGGAATGACATTTTGCATCCGAAGCGTAGTAAAAGTATCGAAACGCAGCATTTTGTTTGTGATAAAATTGAGGCGAGTGAAGCTAATCAAGTGTTGTTAAGAAACTGAATGACATTTTAATAATAAGCAATCATGGAGCAAGTTCTTCTCGACACTGTTGAAGAGCAGATCGTCACTGATATAGTGCGATGAAGCGATTTTCCGTTCGGAAAATTCGAAATCATCGATTTTCAGTCAGAGTATGTCATCTGGTGAGAGTGTGTTTCTGGGTTTGACGTCGCCGGACTGCCAGACTGTGACTGTCACTCTGTTATCTACGTAATTAATCAATGAAATTCTCCGATTCGATTTGAGGGAATTGTAAAAACCAGACCAATCTAGCGAAAAAAAAAACATTTTTAATCGCATTGTGGTTACTTTCGACATTTACTTTTGAACTGAACTCATCCTGTGATTCGAACGTGATCACGTTCAATGATTCATCAACTTTGTCTGCTTCTATTTTTTTTTCACTTAGATTTTTTGCTTTTCCAAGCATAAAAATGCTATTCCAACATGTGTCCGGCTTGTTTTAAATAGACGCAAAAATATCCGAGAAAAAAATCCAACGATTTCGATTTTTCCAGTTCCATCGCGTAGCACAAAAAGAATGGAATTAACACAAGATTGGCAGCGTCAGAATTCGCGAAAAGAAAGACATTATTTTCGCAATTTATTTCAGCGAAAATCACAGGCTTACTCTCGCTCTCTCTCTCTCTCACTACTAATAATGGCGATGCTACATATACACCCGAAAAATGTACCATTATTGCGTGATGGCATCTCATAAAATATTAAGTCAGTTATATCAAAACCGGGGTACATCGAAATTCGCGCGAATGGAACCGTTAAGCTGTGCTGCTGACTTTTATGGTCGATTTCCATTTAAATTCAACACCAACTGATTCTCTCTCTCTCTCTCTCTCTCTCTCTCTCTCTCTCTCTCTCTCGGTGTGAAATGAATGCGCGATGTGCGCGCGTTCTC
>NW_022595247.1:805695-814863 GCF_009176505.1 Sitodiplosis mosellana | reverse complement strand
GCGTTCTCATTGATTAGACGATGTCTTGACAAAATAATTTCTGGTGCTATATGTGTCTTCGTGTGTCACTTTACTTTTTTTTATTGGCGGAAAGAGGAAATTCTCTCGCGTATTCGTCGAATGAATACGGAGGCGATGTGATGCAATCAATCCATATATATGAATTTGAATATATGCGATACTAATAAAATTGAAATAGAAACGTTAAAGTGGAAAAGTGGAAAATGGTTGGCGCTGTGAATGCATTGCTTTCAAAATGTCGCAAGTTGAAAAGTAAAATTGATGTACACATTGAACACAGGCGCTTGTCGCGAATTGGGAGCACATAAAAATCGATGAAAAACGAATTAGGCGCTTGATAAAATAGACACATTGTCATAAGACTGTAGTAAAATATCCAGTCTGAAGACATTTCCGCGGGTGATATGCCGCGGGTTGAAAATCATTCTATTTATAGGAACACATTTGGATTTGGGAGGAATGGTCCAAGGTCTCAGAATTTTTTTTTTCGTTTTATTGCATGGGCCAATTTAATTTTGGTTTGAGTCAGTTAAAAGTCATCTGTTGGCCCGTTTTATTACATATTCTCGTTTTTTATTCGAATTTCAAGCCTGGCGAACTCAATCAAGCACTCAATTCAATTGCACTTCGAATTACATGCTTGCAGCCATGTCTTTATCTACTTTCAACCAAAATAAAAACAAGTCAATTCGGGTGCACAATTCACCAATTGAGCTCCTTACACAAGTATCTTCTTTTGCTTGTAATAAAATCCATATTTTCATGTAGTGTTGTTATTGTTCCATTTATGGGCGAAAATGTACGACATATCATTTATTAATCAGACTCATAAAATAAATTTGAAAAGTTGATGGCTCAAAAATGAGTCGCGTGCGCACATAAAATTAGAAAAGAGATACAGTGTATTCAAAGTAGTCGTAGTAGAAGAAGCCACTTTTATCGTCGCTACACTATATGAATAGCTTTCGTTGCTTGCATGAAATTGATATGACGAAGAGTTGCCTATGAACGTAAAATTGAATGATTCCCATAAAAGTGAAGGCGAAGCAATCTATAAATTAGCCAAGATTTTGTTCCAATTTTTTTTTCTCTCTCCCACTCTCCGTTTTTCGAGCAGATTCAGCAACGATAAAGGTTGAATGTGTATGTTTGTGGTAATCATATAACCAGAAGGGGATAGTCTGCCCTGTGCCAACGGGCCCAAATCGGTTGTGTTGAATATGTGTATTGATGCCGAGATATTGGCGTTGCTGACGTTGGCACAGCCACGAGGCTTAAACGCTCTATACCTTCACGTATCAGACCATGCACGATACGATGCTTTACGCATCATCTACTTGATGTTACGTTGAATACGTTCATTCTTTCTGGCTCTCTCTCCCTCCTTTTCTATTCCACTCTTATTGTCTTTCTCGCTCGTTCTGCACTTTTGCCGATGTTTATAAACACAACAAAACTTTCAACTGGATATTTTTAGCGAGCAACACACATCCATGTTGAAGTCGCTTGGTTACGTTGTTTGGATGATTTTCTTTTATGGTTTATTAAATCTGGAACTTGTATGGCAATACTGATAATAACTCGAGCCAACGAACGAAGAAAAGTTCACACGTGCTACATTGTGGTGTGAAAAAGAAAATCATTGTTAATTTTTTTTTCATATTTTTTGAAAGTGTTCTCTTTATTGGACTGATATACAATTTAATTATAATAATGATATGCTGTAGAAGGGTTTTAATGACAAAACCTAACTTCATGTTGCAAAAATGATCCAATTCATACGGTGTTTCTTCTATATGTACTTTCCCTGCTACACAGTTTGCATAGCGCTTACGTTTGCATCGATATTTTAAGATGGACTTGAGTAGAGCGAGTAGAAAATCATCGAATCCTATGAAAATGATGGGCTACTGATAATACCCGAAAGATAAACGTCAAAAAACTTTAAATTAATAATTTATTTGTCCGCCTTGTCCAAACGTTTAAGTTTTAAATTGTTTTTCAACCGAAAAATTTTCCAAGTCGCCAATAATTTCTTTGAATAAAATTTCATAGTATCATCTCTCTCTCTGGTTGAATTTGCTGAAACTTAATAAAATGTCGCGGCAATAGCTCTTCAATTAACTGAAAATGCTCATCAAATCACTGGTTCGGAATGAGCAAAAAACTATCACAGCTTCATGCACCCGAAGTGGCACAATGTTTTGCAATGAAAATCCCATAAAAAAATGTTGAATGTAGTGGATTTTCGCGAGAATGCGATTACTTTTCAGCGTATCGCTAATAGTTGTTTGTTGTATTTATTGTTTTTTCTTGGAAAATGATGTGTTCCAACACAAAAAATGTAAGCTGCACATTACGAAATTCCAATAAATTCCGTTCATGTCGCGTGTTATCTGCGTAAAAAGGCAACGTCTCGAAAACGAAAACGATTGAAGATTTTCGCTCAAAATCGTGCTCATTCCTTCGAATTAAATGAATTGAGGTTCAGTGGCAACAGCAACAACAACATTGTATGCAGTTGGCTGGCTGGCAAAAGCAATGACAATCAACTGTGTGCACAAAGTCTGAAAGTGAACTTCGTCATTCGCTTGAAAATCGGTATATAAACACATATCAGTGTGTCGCAACATCCCTTGCAAATACACTCACATACAAACAAAGACCGAGAATACACAGGAATAACTGGAAACAGCGAACGGGAATTTAATTTATGATAATGTTTAGTTATTTTGGTATGCTTAGATACAAACACGACAAACCGTTACCATTCCGAGAAACACAGAGAACGAGACACACACACACACATAAAGAGAAAGAGAGAATGTCAAGTGAAAATTAGTGACAAAAACTTTAAATGATAATTGAAATTGATAAATACGTTAAGCTCTTCACTTTCCGCAGTGGAAGAAAGACATTTCCATAAATTTGGAAATTATTTCATTTGCAGCTGGTTCGCGTGTGACGTGTGTATGATTTTGTATGGAGATACCAATGCTCTCATAATATGTGTGTGTATGTGAGTGAGGGAGAAAATATATTCAATTTAGATTCAAAGTGCTTTTGTTGCTAAAAATAGCGTTTTTGTTGTCGTAACCCACTGAACAAATCTTTAGACTATTACGCATCATATTGTGTTGTCGCAAGTTTGCTAGTATGCACGAGTCGCAGTTGAAAACGCATTATATTCCTAAATATGCGGTGAAATAGATATGGCAATGCGTATAACTTTATAATTAAATGTGTTTCTACGAAGAAAATTCGTAGGAATTTTTAATGATGCATCAAACTTGATGCAATATTTTTCTCTTTGAGATAATTTTTTTCTTCTTTTTCTCAATTTTCCTTTTCTCGTGACATTAAACTAATTTTCGCCTTCATCATGAGAAGAACCAGATAAATATAATGAAAATCCAATTTCTTTTCTTTTTCCAAAACTCCATGCTCATTCTTATTATGAAATGATGAATGCATTTTTATTTTTCAAAATGATGAAATCATTATTTAAGCGATGCAATGGAAAAAGAATCATTTCGAAAAAATAACATGTAATTTTTGAATTCTTCATTTTCACAGGCAAATGCAGCGTTTTCAGCAAGTTTTCGGGACGAAATTGTTTTCCGTCATTGGAATGATACATCTGCGAGCGCTGCCAGGTCCGTTTTCAACTTTTAATACAAAAAAAAAATAACGAAACAATGAGTTGAATTTTATTCAAAATGTTCCGACAGGCACTCCAAAGTATGACGGCAATTTTAATGCAATCGTTGAACAGGCTCGCCATGAAGCAAACATCTACAAAAAGTACAATGTGGTAAGAGATTTTAGCTCGTACCGTTACCACAAGTTAGACCGACATCAAATTGGGTCAATAAAAGGACTTGTTTATCAAAATAGGATGCAGTTTTGGTTGAAAACATGCATGACATACCGTACGTTCAAAATGAGCACATTGGACCGGAAGTGATTGCATCTATGACTCGTGTCAGCGGTGAAATAAAGCAATTGTTACCGAACACACCATGTGGCCTTCAAGTGTTGGCAAGTGCAAATTGTCAAGCGTTGGCCATTGCCAAAGCGGCCAATTTACAATTTATTCGAGCTGAAGGTTTCGTATTTGCCCACGTCGCCGATGAAGGTTTCACCAATGCATGTGCCGGCCATTTACTTCGCTATCGAAAGCAAATTGATGCCGAACACATTCTTATTTTCACCGATCTCAAGAAAAAACACAGCTCACATGCGATTACAAATGATGTGTCACTGCTGGAAACGGTTCATGCTGCTGAATTCTTTTTGACCGATGGAATCATACTCACCGGTATACCTCGCCCACCAAAAACTCATTTATTTTATAGAAACACATTTTTCATCACATTTTCGGTTTTCTTTTCTCTTACATTTTCTCACACCAAGGAACTACAACCGGCTGTGCTGTTAACGAGGGTGACTTGCACGCCATCCATAACAAATGTAAATCGCCCGTTATAATTGGATCGGGTGTCACCAGCGAAAATATCAACGAATATTTTCCCAAATCGAATGCTGCCATAATCGGTTCATATTTCAAACGGGACGGACATTGGGCCAACGAACTGTGCGACACAAGAATTGCCAATCTTATGGAAAAAGTCAATCAATTGCGAACCGAGAGTTAGATTTGGCACAGAAGAAAAAAAACACATTTTCCAATTGTAATACATCGACATAAAAACGCAATAAAAAAACTGTTGAATGAAAAGTAAAAAAAAAAAAATCTTTTCCATGTTCTTCAGCAAAACCATATGAATTTTGCTTGTTTCGTCTGAGCTACAGCGAAACAATGATGAAAATTTTACTACAGGTAACATTTCTCTGGATATGTTTTCGTTTTCATAGAAAAAAGAACGCTATCGCAATTTTCCATGGTGACACAAAAAAATATGTACAAATGCATATGTTCGCGGTATTCCGAAAATGTGCAGACATTTTTTCGCTTGAGCTGGAGTAAAGGTTGATTTAAACGGATCAACGAACCACGACGTCACATGGCTTAAAATAGATCCGATTTTTTTTTGCACCGTGGAAAACTCAAGTTGGTCAATGTCGACGAAAAAACGACGAAAAAATTGGATGAAAAATGCTTTGGCTGTAGCTCGAGTCACCATATTATGAAATGGAAAAATAAAAAAACAAACTGAAAGGATGCCGCATTGAAATTCATCCAACATCCATAGCTGCTTGATTACCTTTTATTTACGTTATTCAACATCATCCAGCTTAAATTAGTGATTGGCTTTTCGGATTCCACGAGTTGAAAACTTCCACCAAAATAAACAACTGTAAATTTTCCATTTTCGATGCAAACTTCTGGCCGAACAACGGCTTGCACCACACACACACACAATGTGTCGAGAATGAGAAAAACGGCATTGTTTTGACATTTGTTAGTTTGCTATGTTTTCGGAGGAGTAAACGTTTATCGCATTACGGTTTACCACTACTGACATTTCGGCAAAACACACGCTACGAAAAGCACTTAGGTCACAAGCTCGTTGTTGCACACTACTGTCACAATAATGCTCGAGTAATGTGCATTGAAATTGGTGGCCTTTTCATCTTTCAGCACATTTACTCCATACTTTTTAATGCGATTACATTATGTGCGAAATAAAAGCAAGCTTTAGATTATCTATTCCTCTGCATTTCTGCCCTGCACAGTTCACTGTGTCTCGTTTTGGGGATTCAAGATTTAGAGCAGGAGCAGAGCCTGTGCGTGCGCCTTTTGCGCCCTGGTGCAAAATTGTCAGAGCGCCCTTTTCTTAGGGTTTGAAAATGAACGTTTTCCAATCGCCACTGATACCGGTATCGTCAGCATAATTCCGAATGCAATAACAACATTTGGAAGCATATACTCCATATTTTATTTCTGAATTTCGTTTGGAATATCTATTGCATGATCAATCTTCTTGTTCGTTAACGTTGAAACGACTGCGAGTCAGCAAAAAGATCATCGCCATCGATATTGGATTTTTCGTTGTGTGAGAGAGCGCTCTAAAGTTTCTTGCATGCCTTTAATAGAGTTCCGTTCCTTCTGTTCGTTTCATAATTCTCGTAATCATATGAAAATGAGAACAGGTCACTGTACGTATTAAGCGCTGTGAATCTATCATCAATTGAAAGAATTGCACCTTGAATGATAGGCAAAGATAATTTTGTCTGGAAGTCTTCTTCAGAAATAATATTTGCTCTGGTCGTTCTTTTTGTGTCGTCAAATTTCGATTTGATTCCAATGCGCTCACAAATATCCGATGCGTCCCGAAGCACTTTCTCGCAAACATATTCGCTGTAGGTCAGCAGAAAATTGTATATTTTTATGCGAGCGCTCTTCTATACATACAACTCTAGTTTATATAAATATTTTCAAAAAATTGCGACTCTAAGCGCTCCATTTTGTCTATAATACTGAGCGCTCTTTGCGCTTCTTTTTTTCTACGTATTTTTGGAAAATTTGCGCGTTTCAATTTTTCTTCATATTTTTAGGAAATTTTCGCGCTTGAGCGCCTTCGGCGCTGAAGCGTTTTAATTTTCCGCCAATTTATACAAATTGCAGCGCACCACTTGCGCCCTATCTGGAACAGGCTCTGAGCAGGAGTGAGAGCATGAGCATAAAAATAAAACGAACGCAATTGAGCTTTCACTGTGGGATTTTCAGCTGGTTTCAATAATCCCGAGCACACGTTTGTGTCGCAACAAGATATACAGAAAAAAACCTGTGCCCAATTGAAATTAATAATATTACTCTGCGCACAAAGTTTGTTTGGGAAAAGCTATTGATTTTATCCACAAATACATACACACACATAAATTTTGAACTGTTTTGACCATGTCTCTTCACGGAGCTCCGAGAGAAATGACATGAGTGATTGTTTACAGAGTGTTGAAACACGCAATTTTGACAACGCGTGTGGGAAAGTTTGTATAATGCATAGAGTTGTTCGTTTAAAAATTCTAATTGATTCGACGGAACAACTTTGGTCCAATTTCAATTTTGTTTCGTATCTGATCATGCTAAAGGTGAGATAATTTCCAGCTTCAATTATTCTTCCATGGCATAAAATATTAGTTGACATTCGAATTGAGTATGAGCGATTATATCTAAGAGTAAAAGGAATATTTAAATTACGTACGCGTTGACGTCAATCAAACTTAATTGCTTTCCAATGGAAAAAAAAATCCGTTAGTTTTTTTCAAAAACAAAGCAATTAGGTTTACGTATTGAGCTCTTGAATGGTTTGTCCTTCAAGGAAGTCAACATTTTCAATTGATTTCCAGTACTTACTCAATCGCGTGAAGGCACGCTTATCCTTTGATATCTTTCAGTTTTAGCTATCCCAGATTGTGCAAGAAAAAACTAGAAATGACGCCTGAAAATTCTACATTTTTCTCGAATTCTGAAAAGAAGTTATTCAAAAAATTTCATCTAAAATCGCAACAGTTGTCAATTTTGGCCACGCTCAGATGGTATTTCATTTTGTTTGGTATCATACCAGTACCAGAGTCAAGTCTACCGATTTCAATGCGAAAACACCAATCATTGATAAATGTGCTTCATATCGGATTCATGATCGTTTCGCTTCTGCTCTACACCACGTCACTCATTTGCTTCGTTTTGTTCAAAGCAAAAACATTCGGCGAATATTCAGAGGTCGCATTATTTTTGGCTGCTATGGTATTGCAATTGATTTTTTACTAGGTCACCGTTGCGAAGAGATGCAATTTCATTGGAATCATGAATGATTTGCTGGACATCTTTGAAAAAAGTAATTCAAGCCTCAATATTTGGACACGCATTCAATTTGAACTTTTGCTAGAATCACTTACAAAATTCTTCGAATTGATACGCTCTAATTTCAACACATTCATTAGGCACTAATTTCATTTTTTTAGGAAGCGAAAACAATGAAAGTCGACTAGCCTACTCACGCGTAAATCAAAGGTTGCAGAAATTCGCGCAGGTACTTTGGAAGATGGTGTCAGTATGCATCTACCTATTGACTGTTTCGAGTTCCGTTGGTTCGTTCTGCCTTTACTACGCTTCGGATTATTCAACCGATTCATTCCAGCAACTCTTTTCGGCAACGTAATTCAATCGTTTTAGAAATTTTTTTTAAACAAGTTTTCTTATTTCATCGTTAGTTTCTTTTCCAACTTTAACTTTCAATTTCTAAACACGATTTTTGCGAAGAAATTTCTTTTATTTTCGAACAATTGCTTAAAATTTGGGAATGATTTTAACTTGCGATGATTCAGTGTTTTATGTTATTTTCGAATTTGTGTGTGTCCTTTAAGCATTCCGTGGAATTGGAAGCGTCCGAGTGGTTATTTGTTGCTTGTCTGCGTACAATGTTTCTGGCTCAACTTGACTGGGTGGTTGACTGTATCTTCTTTACTGTTTTACATAAGCCATTGTACATTTTTCGTAGCACTCGTCCAAGATATCAAAATGAGTTTGATTCATTTAAACGAGTCCATCGTAAGCGCCGGAAAGAACAGTACCAATCCAAACAGTATTGAATACAAGAAGAAATTGTGCGAAATAATAAGATTCCATTCCGCTGCGAAAGAGTTGAGTCTCGATTCATATTTTGTTACTATGATTTGCTGTCCAAATTATTCCAAAACTCGGCTAATTTCAAACATATATTTTTTAGATTTCCTGGACGATTTTCAAATTATTACAGTCTTCTACTTACGGCCGTATTTGTGTTGTCTACAACTTTATTCTATAGCTCACTTTTGAGTCTGAATGCTATTCAAAACAAATTTCCCCCGGGGAAAAATATAAACCCGATTCGCGGGCTAGGGAGTGGCTAAACCCTCCCGGACCAGTTTGTATCTCAATGTATTTTGACGAGATCTATCGATTGGAGCTTCCCCCGATGTCGACTGACCCATTTCCTGACTCCCCACAGGGCTATTATCGATGATGCTTCCCTTACATATACATTACTCCAAAAAATGGTCTGGGGTGGGTCAGGGGGCAATATGGGTGGGTCCAATCGATAGATCTCGTCAAAATACTCTGACAATACCCCCCCCCCCCATTTGGGGGGGTAAAACCCACTCCCAAGCCCAAAAATCGCATTTGAA
Organism: Sitodiplosis mosellana; assembly: GCF_009176505.1. NCBI lineage: Eukaryota > Metazoa > Arthropoda > Insecta > Diptera > Cecidomyiidae > Sitodiplosis > Sitodiplosis mosellana. The sequence continues at coordinate 805,710 of NW_022595247.1, read as the reverse complement.
AATATACCATTAATT
>NW_022595247.1:777755-805685 GCF_009176505.1 Sitodiplosis mosellana | reverse complement strand
CAAAAAAGTAGCCAGTGTAAAAATAGACAACCTTTCTGAACATATAAATCCAAAATAAGCATGTTCTGACCACTTATTTGGCTCGAAATTTCACTTTCAAAAATCTTAACTCAAAACACATTGGATGTGATTTTGTTGGGTTAAGTGTTCAGAAGAGTTGTTTGTTTTTACAACGGCCACAATTTTGCCGAAGACAGTATCCAAAAAAATGAATAACCTGCGAATTATGGTTGAAAAAGTGCAAAAATCGATTATTTTTACAATATTTTGTACTGGAGCAAACACCAGATGGCATTTTTTGGGTAAACGGATAGTCCCAATCGATAAATATTGTCGAAGTAGTCTAAAAAATACCCCCCATATGGGGGGGTAAAACCCACCCCCAAGCCCGAAAATCGCATTTTAAAATATACCGTGAACCGTTGAATCATTGAAATCCATTTTTTGAGCTTGGGGATGGGTTTGACCCCCCAAATGGGGGGTATTTGTTAGACTACCCCAAATCGGGTTTATATTTTTCCCCGGGGGAAATTTTTTTTGAATAATGATGTGAAAACCCATGGGTGTTGAATGTCATTCAACGCCACTAAGCTGTAGACATCTCTCTCCGGCTATACGGCAAACAATAGAACCAACACTGAACATGAAAGTGACATGTTCAATTGTGTTTGTTTCATTAGTTTCAACTGTGCCCCTACGAGAGGTCACTTTTGTCGTTTCTTGTTGTTATGTTAAATGTAAAATCAACGGTATTGGACGAGGATGTGAAAACCCTACCTTAGATGGCCACAATTCATCAGTTTTAAAACTTGACAATGTTTGAACTCATTGTGTTGAAAAATATGCTTGAAAAAACTTAGAACATTAATAATGATAAGACGAGGAATTTTTTTGTTGAAGGGAATGGAAACATGATCGCATATCTTTGTTTCGCTCTTTTATAGTTTCATTGATAAAGTTTATTTTGACATTACACAAAAAAATCATTTTTTGTGCACTACATTAAACGTATTTTCAGTGAAAGAAGGTTTGCAGATACATAAATATGTGTGTATAATTAAAATTCGTTTCTTTCAATTAGACACTATGGATAAAAACCGTAATAAATAAATTGTAATAACAAAAGACAAAAAAATACTACTTCTTAAAATGAATTACAATAATATAGAATTTATCAATATTGTTTTATTATATTTTTCCATTATTATAAAAAAAGAGAGACCATATGCAATTCCAAGCATATTCATTTCTTTATCATCTCGGGCGGAGAAGTTCGTTACGGAGAAGTTCGTCCCAAATCGGTAGAACCGATTTTCAATTTGAGCCACTATATTTTCCAACGACTTTCGAATTATTTCATTAATTGTTAACTTTTGATGCCGCATTAGAACACACGGTATATTATATAGCGGGAAAGTTTCGATGGAAAGCTGTTGTGCAATAATTTGTTGTGGAGCTATGTGCCACGGGAAAATCACATGAAATTTACTTTGTTTGTAGATTTACTTTCCAAATCTCCAGTGGAGTTTATGCATGTTCGAAGGGAGTTTCCCCCGAGCAGAAGTCTGTCTGTGTAATATTGAAAAATCGACCGAAAAAAGCCGAAACAATGCCACCGAATATTTCAAGACAAAGTTTGCTGTCGTTGTTGGCGTCGTCATCGTCGTCCAACTGAATTAATTCAATTGTTATTACAAATTCATAGCTCAACATTCGCATCACAACTCGAAAAATAATTGAAACTAGTTGTTGTGTTGTTATTCTCCGAGTATTATACGATTTGCATGTAACAAATTCTATGTTTATCTATTTCAATTTGATGTTTTGCAATCTTTTGATGAGATGCAATTGTTTACAGGTACACGTGTTATGATAAGTTTGATATGACAAAATAATTTTGGATCTTGATAAAATGGGTCGGGGAAAATGTCTGCAGCAGCAGCAGCAGTTTTCGCAAAATGAAAATTGTCAGGTTATTTCTTCTGTAGCTATGTCATCTCTTGTTCTGCACTGAAGAGCGAAATACGAGATAAATCCGAAATGTGGTGCAGATGGAGAGCAATTAAGAAAATGATTAAATCGATTGATCTTTGCTTGATATTTTGATCTTTGCTTGATATTTTGTGTAAACTGCTTCATTTGTTTATTTCTCGATAAGCGCTTCACATATACGTTCAAATAAGAGCTAGGTTCTTATCAAGAAGTTCATTAAGCCTTTTCTGGTGCGCTGTGTAAACCGACTGCATATATTCATCGTGTCTTTACATAAAATGACAACTAACACTTTGGATTTCGGGCAAGCTTTTGAATTTGACTTACAAATGCATATTAATGTGGTAAAGTGAAGCGGCGAACCGTTCATTTCTATTGACCTAACTCTTATCGAATGCGGTGTGTTGCCTCTTTATCGTTGAGTGCTTGTGAAACTGAATAACATTCGGATTGAGCAATTCTTGTGAGCATCCGTTGGACGATTCAGTTTAATTCATCGACTTCAATGTTGAAACATTTGTTATTATTATCATTTGTATTGTTATCACTTTATTGTTTGAATTGGTAGAGTTCGCACAAGATCTGACCCATCTATCGATGGAACTGTGTTGTGGCATTGACAAAGTCAATTGACATGAGCAGGTGAATGTTGATTTAAACCACATACAATTGCAAATGAAACAAACGTACTTGGTTACTTTGGTTACAAATGGATACGGTGTGTTAGCTTGAAGTTTACCATTTTCAATGCTGATTTCGACGCAGAAGTGACGTTGAATCTTGTGAGATTTATCGATTCGATGTGTGTACATCCTGCAAATTTGAAGATCCCCTTCATTTTTAATTATGACTTATGATATTTGCTTCTTGTGTACATATTTTAAATGGTATAAACTTTCAGCTGGCAACGTCTCATGGTTTTATTTCAGTATCTCCGGTTCCATGAAAATGACATCACTTTGCACACAAGATATGAAGTTCAAGAGTTTTTCCATTCAAACTCTAATCGAAAATGTAATTGAGCATGACACTTCCATGTAAAATGTATGCTTTGACGTTTTAACTTTGAACACGAAAGACAGAACGACTAAATGCAATTTCGGGTACGTACGATTTTGCACAAACATTTTTTTATCACAAAAAATATCAAGTCATCATTCTCATTACAGCGTTGTTGCTGTTGTATTTTTGGCTAGATGGCTTCAGTTCTGCCTCCCTCATTTGCTTGCTCTGTTCACGTCCTTCCTTTTTGGTGCTTTCTTCCCCATTTCTGTCTCTATTTCCATCGCGTTCTCGTTACTTCAGTCGCTTCACTCTTTTTGGCGTCTCAATGAACACAAACGGAGCAAACACTCGAACGATTAAGAGCGTATTTTAATGGCAGCGCTTCAGCAAACCTCCATATTGTATTATTCTCGATAACATTATACCGCTTTGTGATAACAACTGTGAGAAAGTCTCTCTCTCTCTCTTGCGCTGTGTGTGTGTTGCTCGCCGGATGGGTCGATGTCAGAGAACAATTTACCGTTCATTAAATAAAAGCATGGCATTTTGCCAAATGGTTTGGTAATTACAGGATCCTTTCAAGATTGATTCACTTCCATCAGTATCAACTTATCGCTTGGCGAAATATTAGTTTTAATGGAACTTTTGCCACATAAAAAAAGCACCAACAATTCAAATTAGCGCCAACAACAATTAGAAAACTTCGATTGACAATGAACAACCACTACCACTACCACTAACAATAGCAACAGCACCAGGAAGTACGGAAACTTTTTCGGCTATATAAGAAACATGATGACGAATTTGCGAGTGAACTATAACTAACTCACTTTATAAAATCGGTAGAACTTTTGTGCAATGATAATGACTATATTAATTCACTTTTTTGCGGTGTATCAATGAATAAACCTCTTAAAGCCATTGTGAAAAGCACTTAAACATGCTAAAAACATTTAAAATTTTCAGGAATTTGCTATTAAGCAAAATGTAACACATTCAATATATATGTTCAAATCCAATAATGTTTAACATTGAACCAATATATTAAATAAATACCAACCATCGAAATAATAACATTTGAATACGTACCTTTTCATTTACGCCACTTATTATCTCGACTCAAATGTGTGCGTGAAAGTGCGCAGGGATGTCTTTATCTGTGACTATACCAGCGCTATGTTGTGGTTTGTACGCTTATTACTTTATTACTGTGATGATGTTTTTGAGTCATTCAATTTGAATTTGATTGAATTGGCGATAATTTCCCATGAAATCGATTGACTGCACCTTGTTCATGGATGTTGAGAGCATGAACGGAGCACGTCAATAATGTTGTCAGCCCGGTGTAGAACACAGTTTTCATTGCTAAGACATTATAATAACGTAATCGATAAATCGATTAATGGAACAATCTTATCTTGTGCAAATTGGAATATTGTACAAGTTTCGGAGTACATCATGCATCTCTCTCTCTCTCTCTCTCTCTCTCTCTCTCTCTCCCCTTCTCTCTGTATAATAATGGCAAAACTTAAAAGAAACATAATTAATTTTTGGTGTTCGCACACACATGTTGCAAATTGAACACGACAACACGTACCTCGCACCTTCCCGATTCTGGCGACGGCGAGTTCAGTTTCGAAAACTTTGTACAAACTATAAAATGGGAAACAACGAAAAATTGCGCTCCATTGTAAGTCACATAATTTGTAACTATTTCACCTGTTACTTGAAGTTAATACGCGCCGAATGTGGACCGAGTCAACGTCATGTGTCGACTGTGCTCAACTACCGTCTGTAGTTCATTAAAATCGCTAAATTCAATCAGTAATTACATTTTGGGAAGGGAAACTTAATGACCTCTCATTCGACTCTGTCGACGAGAACAAAAGAATCAACGAATAAAATGAACTGACTCACTCTCTTCCCGAGCGAAAATGGAAAAAACTTTGTAATCGCTAAAAGTCCTTCATCGAATTTCATGTGAAACACTGTTACAAACTTGTGCCAAATGGCATCTATTTTTATCAAAATATCGATTGTAACTGTTCTAATAACCTCGGAACTCAAACGATGCGGAAGTGGACACAATTTTCTCCAACCGAACTGATTCATCCGTTGTCGTCTATTTTTGTTTGTGACTGTGGTTTTAATCCCATATTCTGGGTCAGAAAGGGTATTTCGAAACAGGTGAGTAGTGAAGCCGAGACCGACCACAATAAATAATCGGTTATTATTATTAATATGGTGTATGTGGCTAACGATGAACAGTCAATGTGATTGTACCAATTCAAAACAGACCGCTTCTTTGCTCACCTCACAAGCTAGCTCTTAATCTCAAAACGAAACGAACATTTAACTTTACCTATGTGATTCGATTTAGAAATTAGAGAGAGAGAGAGAGAGAGATTCATTTCGAAGAAGAAAAGAAATAAACGCAAGAAAAAAGCTAACGAATATAATGACCAATTTGCAAACCACAAAGCGACCATTACATCTAAACGAATCGGATAAATTGAAACGAGGGCAAGAGCGTCTCGTTTCTATAAATCAACTCTCTTCGCTCCACTTCCACAATACTGTCTCATTTATTTTTATATTCATTTTTTTGGCTTTTGTATGCAAAGCTGTTTCATTCATTTTGCTAATCAAAACGTGACGTTCACAGAACGAATTCTATTCAGGGGCGCCAACAACATTCAGGTTCGTTGGATTTTTGTACAGCTTTTTTGGTTGCTGCTGCTGCTGCTGTCTGTTTCGCAAATTTATTCATAAATGAATCTGCAAAACAATAACGTATGCAAATGAGTCGTAATATGCCTGTTTTTTTCCTAGCAGTTAGAAAAACTGTTAACATGTGTCATTAATATTTCAAGCATGTAGAATTCAAATGGTTAATTTATGACAGTTGAACATTCATGATTGCGTTTTCAAAGCACATTTTGACATCGATCAGCCATCTATTTAATGAAACGTTTTTTTTTTCAATGCGAGATTAATATTCAGTTTTTCATTGAGCGTCATTTTTCTACTGATTTTTTGCTCTTCTGCATATTACAGTAGGAACTGTCGTTGCTTTTAACGACAAGTTTTCATTCAACAAAATGTTCGACATGAAATTATGCCCAATTCAAAAGTGAACCTTTCAATGATTACATCAGCAGAATAAAAGGGAGAATTCTATTTAGAAGAAGAAGTGAGGGAGAGAGAAAGAGGAAAAAACGGTATGAAATATGTGAAGCAGTGCAGTTAATGACTACATTTATCGCCCGACGTATGAACGCGGTGCGCGTGCACTCTACAGCATAAAATGAATGCTTGCGTTCTTATTTTATGTCTTCTTTTCGTGTTTCAGCTCTCAGCAAAACGGCTCTCCAATTACAAGGCGGTTTACATTCTGGCTTTTATGTGCTGCTTCAATCGACTGCACACACACACACACACACACACACACACATTCGCTCACACAGACAAAAAAACATTCCGCTCTATATTCCGCTGTCATTCTTGAAGAAAAATTTCAATTAAAAACCGTCCAACATCATACTTCATTCCAACACAGCAAAAAAATGAAAACAAAAGAAAATCGCACGATTTTTCCCCTCATTCATATTTGATTTTAATAAATGAAGAACGCAGCTCATGGAGACCGGTGTTTTGGTTAGGTAAAATTTCACTTTGTGCAAAATTTCTACAGACATTGGAAGAAGGAAGTGACTTTTTTTAGCCTGTATCGATGCTGAAACAAAACCAACCTCTGAAGATTCGTTTTGCTTGATTCATTGAATTTGAACGATAGACGACAAAGCTGAAAATAAACTGAAATAACTAAAAATTAGACAGACAAGCGATTTTAATCTCCCTTAAAAATGTTCCAACCTCAAAACTTCATGCACTCGCTCTCATATGTACGTTCGCACTGTATTCTCCAAACACGCGATTGCAGTAGCATTGCGAACCGAACTGCAGTACGCCACAAATAAATACGTGCGACTACATTAAACAAATTAAAAGCGAAGCAAGAAGTGTTGTTGAGAACGGCAAACAAAAAGTGTACGGCCAGGGAAATAATGATAGCAGAATGAACAAATATTCAGCATCGCATCACACGGGGTTTTTGCTCTCTCGCTTGCTGTCTGTTTTTCTGCTTCTCTGTATCTCTCCTTCTCGGCGGTTGCTGCAATGAATCTCTATTTTTTGCCGTGTGTTTATGCGTACATTTTTTAATACTCGCTCGATGCTATTGAAGCTTTAATATTTTAGGTGCAAGTTTGGCGGATTATCACCTCTATTTAGTAATGTGGTTTCCATTAGCTTCATGCAAATTAAACTTTATAGTGGTATTTTCTCTTCATACACTGCGGTTATGAATCCAATTTTTTTGTTGCTTTAATTCGTTATTGCAATCTTAATTGGTGTAATTAACGAGTTGATGCAGCAGAAATTGTGGAATATTTTCACATTATTTCTTCATTTTCGCAACAAACCGTGATTATACTGAAATTTTTAAGGCAGTCGCATAATGATGATGTGTCGATCAACGTAGTTTTACACTTTTCATATAAACAAAAACTAAAAATTTTAAGACAGCAAAACTTATGCGGTTTTTTATTTGAATATTCTTCTTAACCAAAAGGTGCACATTTCCCAGGTATCTACCGGATCATATGATAATGACGATGTTTTTTCTCAACGAAATCTGCAATGGTTTTTTTCCCATTCGAAACAAGACCAAAGTGAGAGGCAAATGATGACTACACGAATTTTATCTTCACAATGAGCTCTTTATGTGCATAAAATTGCCTTTAAGTGAATACTTTATAACCCATCTTTATGGTTCCCGCTACTGTTGACCCATATCAATGGAGTGCATTGAATTGTTTTCTGTGTCAATGGAGATAATAATGCGTTCGTATATCACCGACATTACATGGTTTCCCGTTTTCTACCGACAGTTGATCGCTGTTGTGATGAGTGAAATATGGGCCGGGAAATGGCTATCGCATAGCCATTAAGGTGGAATCAATCGACGCCCTCTACACACGAACATAAATCCATATAAATAAACACTATATTATTCAATTAACTGAAAAGCGCTTGCGCAAACTATTTTACTATTGTCTTCACTTGCTGACGATAAAAAACATAATGGTATGGAATCAAAATGGGAATATCAAGTGAGAAAGAGAGATAAACATGAAAAAGGAATTGCTTACTGTTAGTTGTGCATGATGGTTCACAGTTAAGAGATATCGATATGAAATCGAAAAGAGGATTCGCACAACACAATGGTCACTATAAATATAAACATTCATATTGGTCCATCTATTTTCGGCGACACCTGCCACATAACAGCTTCAACTCGCTCAATGACATACATGCGACGACGATACACTCAAATGATTCCATTCGAAATGAGGAAATTAAATCTCATTCTCTCTCTCACTCTCACTCTAGCGCTATCGTTATTAGTTTTTCCGGACCTTCGTGCAGTATTCCTCTTTTTGTACCACGTTGATTTTTCTATTTTCGATCGCTTTTGCCACAGAATAAAATGACAGCTTTTTTCGAGTCGGCTTCAGGGATGATTGTGATTTGGTCGTCGAATGTGATGAAACGGTGGTGAAAATTAATTATGGAAAATCGAAGCGAATTCATTCATTCGAATGAAACGGAACTCGAGTGTTAAATCACAAGTTAAATTGCTGCAACTGGTTATTAAGTAGGGTGAAACACAGTAAAATATTTATTAACATGGAATACTCAAAATTCTATTTGAATTCATTGGTAACGAAAACACAGAACGGTTAACATTCAATTCGAAATTCAGATTCCGGAGCAGTAAAGTACGTTTATAATATCAATGCATATATTAAGTGGCTTAAGCTAATATAATAACAAAATTTAATGCATGCTTTGATTTATACCAAATGGATAAATTGCATTACTTTAGCAAAACTCAACCAATTTAGACTTGAAATTAATCATTTATTCGTGTGAAAATTTTCAGCATGAAATATAACAAAAATGTACTGTTTTGACATTTCATCAGAATTTCAGAAAGGCTCTCGAGTGTAAAATGTTCCATTTTCCAAAAATATACACTCCAAATTAAATTGAGCATTGCAATAAAATACGACAAAAAAACGGGGCATTGTATTTCAATGCACGGAAGTTTGTTGTGTGCATTCTCCTCCACCTCAAAAATAATGGAATCGTTTCGTATCACTGGAATGGCGCATTGTTTTTAAACTGAACTCCAGTTGGATCGAAGACAACCTGATGACGCATCAATAAAAAAAAATTTATGGTTGATTGCCCATTTTAGACACACATTTTTTCGATAAGGTCATACTGACACTTCATGTACACATTCGAAATGGATTTTTTTTTCCTTTTTTGTGTCTCTCTATCACGTTTTCAATTTGAAACCCGTATGTTAACTTTTCCATGTTGAACTTTTTGTTGTCCCAGTTGAATCAGTTCTTTTCATGTTTAGAATTGTTGTTGGCGATAAATGTAAAATAAGAGAGACATTTTTTAGATGACAGTCATAACAGGCGGATCTCAAACGAGAATGGTTATTATCAAATGAATTTTTGAATGTCTACCTGCTCATGATATCAAAATATTTTATTTGAATTTAGACAGTCTATCAAAAATAGAATCTCTTCGGCGACCTTGTTTTTTTTCAGTCGTCTGTAATGGTCTAGAATATGAAATGAGTTTTGATTCGATCTTTTCAAATCAGAGCATTAAATATTTTTCGATTGTAAAGAATTTTATTTTATATATTTTTTTGTTTATTTGACATTTTAATTTATATTCGAACGAGAGAAAAAAAACGTCGAATGTTAAAATCTATGCAAAAACATGCACCTCATGAAATTGAGATAGAGATAAATTCTCTTTGCGTGTGTGGCAAAGCGATTGAAGCGTTGGGTGTGGGGGGTATTTTCCCCGAGTCGAGGCATTAGTGTCTGTGACGACAATCACTGCATAACGAACGTGACTGGATTGAGTAAAATATTAACGACATTTGGCAATTTGTATTTGTATCTTTTTTTTTTCTGCGAAACGCTTCCTTTTTTGTTACTTGACATATGTACTCTATTTTGTGCCAGAGGTTGCAGTGTATTTGATGCCACTGCCTTCGTTGCAGCACTATCTCTCTCGTTTCGCACGCCGCTTTTCCAACTGAATGTCTGTGTATTGCCTAAAGATGCCAATATATTGTTTTTGCTGCTGAAACAATCCAATCAATTTTTATTTATATATGAATTGTTGCCAGAGCAAATTGATGGAAAATCTATAGCCCATCCAGCTGAAGGATAGGAAAATTGCTCGAACCAAAAAAAAACCAGCCAGCACCAACTGCTTTTAGTTTAGCCCCGAATGGGAGAATATAAATTGAGGTTTGAAGCTCTAAGTTAACAGAATCAAATTAAATCCGGCCGCTGAACCTATACCACTTCATTTCGATATCGCTCCCCACTGTGTTCTCGGTATATATATACAGCTCCGTTCGGTTTTGTTTGTTGAATGGTTTCAATTAGAAAGTGTAGTTTTAAATTGAGTCGAAGAATATTCGTCAATGTTTTGTATTTCAATTTCAAATTGAGTATCAAATTTAATAGTTCATCAGAATTTGCATTCAATATGACATTTGCAATTCATTTGCCAAGATACAGTTCAATCCGATGTAGAATGATGTTTTAATCAAATGTAGAATAAATTGTTTCTTCCTTCTCTCTTTTTATCAATTTTCTCTGTTCATTTATTTTCTGTAATGAACATTAAACGAAACTGCGATACTTGCTTCGATAGAAAAAAAACCGAAGCATTCGACGAGGGGAATGTTTCGAAACTAAAATAGTTTTTCATTAGCATTTAATTAAAATTCGAATGCTTTTAGTCTCTCTGAACGAAGAAAAAAAACGCACTTTAATCCTTTAACTTTAGCAATTTGTCGTTGCAAACTGTTCTAATGCCCTTAATCGATCCCTGATAGCTATATAGAATTGCTGCGCTGCAACTTGCCCAACAGAATGGGTTTTAAAGCTGGTATAAGCAAAACAGAATCTAGAATATCAATTAAACAAAAATCATGAATCATCAGTACAAAGTGGATCATTGTTCCCTGAAATCATAATGGTAATAATGTTGGAGCGAGTGAATGTTTGTACAAGGGTAGCATTGCATGGACCTCTACCATAAAAGCTGTTTCCTATCTCTTGGATCTTTAATTAGCGAATAGTGTGAAATGAAATTATGTCCGAAAATAGTTGGCTAATGATTGCATCTACGGAAAAGAGCCAACAAAATGCGTTCCGTGAATAATTTACGTGTAAAAATTACAATTTCCATGACCATTAGGCCGAACCGCAACCTCAAAAGCTTAGCATTCAGCACACATATTAACTGTTTAAATATAATTTTGATGTTTTTGTTGAAAGAAAAATCACGAGTTGTGTGCAAGTGTGAATGAGCAATGGTTGGGAATAAACGGAGTGAGTTGAGTTCCAATTACCACTCCTTCAATGACTTTTGTGGTTTCATCCATCTGCCTACAATGGCACTGAAAAGTGGACGCTTAATCTTCTCTGTCGAAGAATCATTTAGATAAGCCGACGAAAAACTATGTTTTCCTAAACGCACACGCACACACTTTGGCCGAAAGAGACAGAACGACTTATGGGCGAAACAAACGAGAACCGAACACTGAATGAAGCTCAGAGGCGAGAATAAACACAAAGAAGGGTTTATCGAGATTATGTTTATTACTTTTATGACTGTTATTGCATGGCATTAGTGTGTTTCGTTGTGTGAAAAGTTTGGCGTAGATTTTGTTTCATGAACAGCAATTGCCATTGATACACTGGATGGTGGGGGAATGGGATGATGATCGCAATACCTTTGGTAAAAACGGTCAGTTTGTTATGTTTTCGTACGGAAATAGCACCCAACAATAGCTATTATAATTTATTGTGTTTTACTCTATCACCGACGAAAGATTGAAAGCGATGCTTCTGATGCTGCTGCTGCTGCTCTGACCCATTACCATATTGCCATTGACACGAAGTGGTGTGTGCGTGTGCGTGTGTGTTTGTATTTGTGCCGAAGTTTGAAGTGTAATGTAAATAATACGCAACGCCTTCGGCTCTGATCATTCGGACGGCTCAAATTCATTATGAGATGCCGGAAATACGCAACAAATAACTCTTATTTGGTCTTTAGACAACAATTTATATTTATGATACTTTGTGCGTAGAAGCTTCGAGTGCCGAAATTAGAAAACGCTTCGACGGAGATGCAAAATTTTAAGCACATTTTGAAGAATACACTTTGTTTATATGGAGATGGTAAAAACGTATCAATTCCATCGTCCTTAAGCTAAAACTCGTGATTCAAGGTGAATCGATATCTCTTGTTATTTCATTGAAATCGGAGAATTTTTCCGTAAAGATCGGAAAACTCTATTAAAGTCAAGAATTACAAGGAGCATCTTATGCATGGAATACGTAACTAAGAATTACTTTGGCTAATCTATGGACTTACATTCATTTTAACTCTTTAAACACTTTTAAAACTAAGATTTTCTTCTATTCTCCCACTTGGAATCCAATTTTCACTTTAAACTTGCACATATTTTCTTCAATAGTGTTCAAATGGCTGTAAAGCTTTCGATTTATTGTTCTTGTTTTTTTTCTCCCTCTCCATGCGTTTTTATGACATTTTTCGTCGATTCGCGATAATTTGTTACACATGTTATGTATAAAAGGGCATGACCTCGAGCAAATTTATGGGTGACGTTAAGATCTACGGCTTCGATTACATGACTTGTGTACAACGTTTACCTTAATTCATGCTATTAGCGAGTTGAAATCCTTGCAACCCACCCGTCAAAATGGAAATCCTGGAAATGTTCCACGAAACAATGTTTGTGTTATGCGCACTGTTCGCGCATAGAAGTACCAAACAAAAAGTTTGTGAACCTTGAAACCTGATGTGTTTACACGTTGGCTTCGATGCCGTACACGGTTCCAATAACTACCATTCGGAATTGTTTAGCTTGTGAATAACCGATGAACACGAGAATGAGTTTGTTCGTTCATATTCGAAGCATTTCATCTGCGATTCAGCCACCGGTTCAATCTTTAGTTTCCACCAACTGAGTGAGATAGAACCGCACGATGATAACGAATGGGCGAACAATTGTAGAGCGCCGCTACAGAGTGATGACAACACTTAGTTCAAAATTTGTTCGCGCTCAGATTCACTCCGTCATATTCATTCGTGTTTTGATGTCGAAACAGTGAAAAAAATAATAAAAAATAAAAAAAGTAAATTTGAAATAAAATAAAATACAATTTAAATTAAATCCGCACATATTTTGCATGTTTTGCTGTTTGTCGTATGATTTCGCAATAATCCATAATGGTGACGAAATATTATGAAATATTGCGAAATCATATGACAAACAACAAAACATGTAAAATATGTGCGGATTTAATTTAAATTGTATTTTATTTTATTTCAAATTTACTTTTTTTATTTTTTATTATTTTTTTCACTGTTTCGACATCAAAACAAGAATGAATATGACGGAGTGAATTTGAGCGCGAACAAATTTGAATTTTTTTCTTTCGCATTCTGCCCAGCCTCTCTGATCGTCTGTACAAATAGATAGGAAACGTCAAACAAGAACAATAAAGCGGCACCTGGCGACTGGTTGGAGAAATGAAGAATCATGCACATAGTTTGCTGTAACAAGTATGCGTACTGTGTAAGTGCGTCTGTGTAATTCAAACGTTGAAAGTATGACACGTTGCACTTAGTCCCCAGGTGCCGCTGTATTGTTTACTATTTTCATGATCAGAAAGGCTGATTCTGCCGTTCTCCAGTAGTGGCGCTCTACTATTTCACACTCCATGTTTTGCATAGAAAAATTGACAGAATATTGCCGGGTGGATAGAACGAACAAAAAATACATATCAGATGCTCCAATAAAAGCTGCATAAAAAGATTTGATGAAAGAAACCTCGGGAGTACAATATTTAAATAAAGTTACATACACGTATATGTACCAGCAATAAGCTACTAATCCGGCTTTATGTTCGCCTGTGGTTTTTCATTCATTTGCACCAAACACTATGAAACGAAAATTCACGCTCACAACCAGTCTGTGGTTGCATTCATTCGAATGTATTCAACGTTGCCATTGATATATCAGTCTATAAACGGACTTCTTTCTTTTGCCATAGAAAAATGATTCTTTTATGGAAAAAGAAATATGTGTATAGTATGATTTGATCGAAAAAAAAATATTCGCTTTGCTGTCGTTGAAAGTGCATTTACCTCAAAACTTGGTCGAAGTCAGAGCAAGTATGCGAATGAACGCATAAAAATCACTTTTATGAACAAATTGTGTAAATAATTTCAATCCTTTGACTGAGAGACGATGCGGCAAAACACTCTTTCAGTCTGTTTGCAATGCAGAAAGCGGAAAAACCAATAAATCGGTATCAACGATTAGATAGCGGCTCTTTCATCCTCTCCCTCACTCTCTCGTTGTGTATGAAGTCATTGCACGTGAATGCGGAATATGTTTATCTATCACAGACACACATAAATGCTATCCTTTACCTTGGGTGTATTAATTTTTTATCGTATCGATTCCATGTCTACTGCAAATGCAAGAAGTGTGCAATAAAAACGAAGATATCCAAAAAATAAATCGAAGACATTAAGCAAATAATATGCAGAACCAACAAAATAGAAAAAATACTATGAATGCCTACAACAAAAGCAAAGAGCGATTTTTTCGTTTGCTTCGAAATAAATGTCAAAAAAGCATAGAGTAGAGCAAAAAGATTGGAAATAAATTCGATGCACGTTTTTTTTTATAGCAACTGAGGCCAAAGGATACGGAGAGTAAAATAGAGAGAGCATCAGAGCATCAGTGAAGGCTTGTTTTAATGGCAACTCCAAAACGGCGATGCCACTAATAAACATTATTTAAAATAACTGTGTACAAATCCGTCATTGGTTGGTTTCTCTGCACGGAAATATTTCACCGGTGGCTATAAGATGTCACTTTTTCTCTCTCATCTCAAAGACTCTCAAACAATAAAACATTCGAACGCCGTTCGCCGAACGGTTGTGAATAAAAATATCGAATAAAAATTGGATTCACAAGAAAATGGCATAATGAAGAAATGTGTGTGCATGTCTTTGGCTGGTGCGTATTTTTGTGTTGGTGCTGGTGCTGATGCTGTTTGTTCGAAATCGTTCACCTGATTTATTGAAACGGAAAGCAGCCGAATTATTTATCTTTTTATTTGAATTTCGGGTCATTTGTTGCAGGCGTAAAAACCCTTCTGGCATTTTCGCAGTTTTCTGCGTACAGCATATTTGTGTCGATGCCTTTGTCCTCTCGTTTGCTTTCTCTCTGTCTCACTCTCTCTCTCTCTGGCTCCTGTTCACTCTCTGCACCCCATTCTCTTCGTTTGGCAAAAGTTTTTCGCGAATGTACGCAATTCCCAATCTGTTTCGGCTTTGACAGACAATAAATCCCGTGAGTCGAATGCCTTGCAGACAAAATATATTAATAAATTTTGTTTGTGTTCAGCTCTTTTTTTTCTCTCTCTCTCCCTAGCTCGCTCGATGGATGGAGGCCGTGGCATGTAGGAAACGATTTAGAAACCACAAGCAAACACACATCTGATTCATCACTCGTTCTGATTCGTTCGGAATACATACATATTTGTATTGTAAACTTCCGAAAATGTTCTCTCTTTTACTCGCTGCTTTTGTTGCATGCGTGTTGTCAACGATACGCAATAAAACATAGTATTTGCTTCCGAGATAAATTTGATAATACAAAACAACACACGTTGAAACATCCTTTCAGCTTGTGTTCAAGCTGCTGAGGTAGACACAACGCATACATATATATCTACCTTTATTGTGGAAATGCCATAATTTTTTGTTTCACTTGACAGAGAATCGCATTAATATACGAGTCATTGCTTGAACCACGAAAGAAAGAATGAAAGAAAAAAAACGAAACAAAACAGAAAAAAAATATAACGAAATAAAAACCAAAAGACGGAGAGAGCGAGTGGCTGCAATATATGAACACATGTAGGTGGATCGTGCAATACGGGAAACCATTCTTTCAATTAAAACTTTTGCAATTCCGTATGAATGTGAACAAACGCACAATTGTTGCTCAACTACAATTTATTCACCGAGTTACAGATGGAATTCTGTCATGTTTGGAACACACATATATCATTGCGTAGAATTCAGACTGGAACGAATACTCATTATGTTCGAACACACACACACACATACACCACACCAGGAGGAATAAGATTAGTTATTCCGGTAAATTCGTCGCATGGGGTTCATTATACCTTATACTTGGATGAAAATTGATTTGCAACTTGCTTCCTCCCAACAATTAATCTACAACATTCTTTTACAATGTTCAAGCTTCAACTTTCAGCCGTTGCTACTGTTGACTCAAAGTTGGTAGGAAAAAATCTGGAGAAAGGGAATTTCAAGTAGAGTGTTGGGCTTAATAATATGTAGCAGCAATAGCCTAATATGTATAAATAACCTGATTTTCTTAGAATAAGCCCGATATGTTTGTCGTTCATTTGAATTAAATTCCAATATTCTATTCTACTCTATTTTTAGCGGCGCTTGCAAAAACTTTTGACTCTATCAGCAAAATAGTTCAAAAAAGACGCCCAGCTTGTTGTGGAACGAACGCAAAAAAAATTGGTTAAATGTTTACTATACTATTACTGAATCCTATTGGGGCACAAGATTTCCACCCGAAAAAAGTGTTTATTTGCAGAGAGAAGATTATTTATTCAAGCGATGTATTCGGCCGCGATCACATTTCACAATGTTTTCCTCGCCAACTTATTCCAAGTTGAAATCGCTTTTAAGATTTCCTTCCAATCGGATGACAGCGAAAATTATCGCTTGTAACTGAGCGTAAATTTTATTGATTCCGCCGGGTTTTTGCAGTGGCGAAAACTTTTTATCCATCGAAAAAGTTTACCAGAAGCCAAAATATCGAACAAAAATAGCGCTTTTGAAAGTTGGCAAATGAACATTTGGTAAAATTAACGTAGAATCCACAGAAAATAAGACTTACACATAAAATGGAAAAAATAAATTAAAATCGGTATCAAGAAATTGAACAATCTACACCAGCTTCAAGCTCAACCGTAAATTCTTTCGACAAATTACAATGTTGTAGAAATAAAATTCATTGGCTAGTTTGGAAATGTGAAGAATAAGCACATGCTATACAACAACACAAAATTGGCCATAAATCGAAATATTCGATTGAAAACTCGAAAGAGAAGCAATAAAAACAACGAAAAATCTGTTCAATCACGAGCAAAATTGTATTCATGTAACCTAATGCTACTAACTCATTTTCGCGAAAAATCAGTAGTCTCTTACCATCTTTTTCAAAAAAATCAGTATAGGCCAAAAAATTGTTGAATTCAAGTGAAATTCAGATGAAATAGAAAAATTTTATTAAAAAATAGTTCAAATGGTCTTTAAACTGATGATCTCAGCTATTCGGGATCATCGAAATCATTTTACCGGGACTTTGGTTTGGCTTTGGTTTTGTTTTTTCGAAATTGTATTTTTCTTGGGTAGAGATTTTATTCAAAGCGCGAATTATCCAATGACGGCGGAATTCGGTGCATATGAATTTCATGTTAGATTGATCAATTAAAACTGACTTCAAAGTTTTGATTTGATCAAAGGAGAGCAGAACTTAAATTTGTGCAAATCTTGTTTGGATATTTGCTTTACGGAATATCTCAAAATTTTCTTCCTGGAAAGAATAGCACATATTTGATTAAATTGGAAACAAAAAACAGTATAAATCAGTACGCAGGTAAAAAAATCAGGGTTCCCGGGCAAAATTCCCGAAAAAAAATTCCCGAAACGAAATTCCCGAAGACAAAATTCCCGAAAAAAAAATTCCCGGAGACAAAATTCCCAAAACGAAATTCCCAAAAAAAATTCGCGAAACAAAATTCCCAAAAAAAAATTCCCGAAGACCAACAAATGATGGCGGCCGGGGCATAAACAACGCTAGGGCTTCGCATCGCTGTCGCCAACTGGTGCTAGCACCTGTACACTCACACATAATGTCAAAAGCAATATCAAATTCGTCAACAAAAGAGTGAAAAAGTTTCCATTCAGTGTGTGTAGTACAGGTGCTAGCACCAGTTGGCGACAGCGATGCGAAGCCGTAGCGTTGTTTATGCCCCGGCCGCCATCATTTGTTGGTCTTCGGGAATTTTACTTTGGGAATTTTGTCTTCGGGAATTTTTTTTTGGGAATTTTGTTTCGGGAATTTTTTTTTGGGAATTTCGTTTTGGGAATTTTGTTTCAGGAATTTGTTTTGGGAATTTTTTTTTTTTTGGAATTTCGTTTTGGGAATTTTTTTTGGGAATTTTTTTTCGGGAATTTCGTTTCGGGAATTTTTTTTCGGGAATTTTTTTTTTGGGAATTTTGTTTTGGGAATTTTGTGGATCGGGATTTTTTTTTCGGGAATTTTGTCCGGATACCAAAAATCAGCATAGATACTGAATTCAGTATACTGATTCTTCTGGTCAAAAATTGGCCAAAAATCAGTATGATATTGATAAAAACAGTACAGTTGGTAGCATTAATGTAACCTTCAGTTTTGTGATACATTTTTCAAAATATTTCTCTGAAAGAGCGAGCATTGGTTCCATTCACGGTAATTGAGGTGATGTCGTAATGATCATAGCGGAAATATAATTTGGATGTGAAAAAGGTGGATGGATTCTGGCAAAACAGCGATCAAGGGGGAGAAGGATGGAGAGAGAGAGTGAGAGAGAGAGAGAGAGAGAGAAAGGAAAAGAAATGGGAAAATAAGAAAAAGGGTTCATTTACATGTTTGTATGCATATGACACGTACAATCGTATTGTTCGCGTTCAGTGATGAAGGATTGACTTTATTTCTGTGTACACAAGCATTTTTTCTCCACTCCACCTGTTTGGCATTCGTGATGGGAAAAACTAAAAGGTAACAGAAGAGGGAAAAAATGCGACAGAGCGCATACATATGTGTTATTTGGAGTGTGTGTGTGTGTGTTTTCATATATTTCGATCTGAGTAAAATAACATATTACCTATAATATTGAGCATTGTTGCTTTTTCTGCTCGATGTACGATTTTGTTCCATACAAATCATTTTTATCGGCGTCGTACAACAACAACAGCTACAAAGCATACACAATTTTTCTGATGACCATGGGTTCAGTGAGTATGTGGCCAACTTTAATATTTATGTTTAAAAGGAGCCCTAATAAATTTACTTGAGTAATTTTCTAAATTCATTTGCTCGATGCTTTTCTCCGTGTGCATATTTAAACCACAAGTTAAACAATTCCGAGTGTGTGTATGTATGTTTGAGTTCAATTCCAGTGCTCATGGCATGAAAGACACATGAGAGGTAAATGGTAAAATGGGCAAAATGTTGTATTGCTGTTATCAGTGGAGCGTTCATTTTAAAATCGCACCAACACATCCATAAGCCCAATGGGTTTCGGTTTGTCGGCGTCCCGTCAGCTTTATCAGCGAATGCCTTTTCGTTCAACAGCTTTTCCATGTTTGTTTCAATTCGAGCGACGTCCTCATCTTCGTCTCGATGTGGTTACATTTTGTGTTTGTGTGTGTGTGTGGCGATGGTGTGGTACGTGCGATAGCATGTGAAATGAAAATTTCACTTCATTAACATAAAATATGATGGTGATTGTGACATACCTGTGGGTGGTCGCCTTTCTGTTCTTTCTTTTGTTTATGCCACTTGAAAGCAGCGTCTGGCCCATTTGTTCGTAGTCTCTAACTCTCTTTTCTCTGCAGCCAAACTGACGTTTTTCCTCCATCGTCATAGTTTTTGATGGCTTCATTATAAATTTGCCCATAAAATGGAATGATGTGTAATCGTAAGCAAATCGTAAACTAAGCATTATACTTGAGGTTCGTTTTTGGCTGCCTTAGCCAAACGTACTATAGGCACAGCAAAAATCAAGCGAAAATACGAAATTAAAAGCACCATAAAAAATGAAGCTACATTGTAAATTTTTTCCATTCGAGAAACAGTCAGCTCTGCATGATACAAACACTCACACAACGAGAAGTGAAGAAGAAAAAACTCGGGCAAGAAGCGAAAAAATAAATAAAAGGTAATGTTCATTTAACGACAATTGAACGAGACATTGAGATATCTCTGTCTTTTTTTCTGGAAATTAATAAGAAGATAGAGCCGCTCTCTTGCTGCGAAAGTGAGCGGGAAGTTTTTCTTATTATTCTTTTTAATGAACATTTGAATGAGGAAATTACTTCCACTGTGTCAGAGAGATTTCTTAGCATTTCGTATAGAGTCATGGTTGAGGCTGTTTTTTATTCAGAGGCATAACTCTTTGTGTGTATGTGTGTTTGTGTCGGAGTAAAGGATGCATTTTCCACTTGAAGTCATGTTTCAATGTCATTTTTCCAACTTACTGAAGAAACAATATCGTCGTTATGCACTGCTGCTGCTGCTGCTGCTACTTCGCCATGCAGGCTGATTGAAATGTTCCGTTAGAACTGCACTACCGGTTCTTATGCCAAGTCTTTATTTGTCTTCCACTCGCTTCGGCTGCAAACTTCTGCAGTTCGAAAAACAAACAGCTCCAAATATATGATAATAAATAGGTTCACGGAATTTTTTTCTCTGCTGCTTCTTATTCACTATTCTCCTAAGTACAGTGCCGAAAGTCGTGATTGGTTTACGAACACCCAAAAACATAAAATAGAAACGGATGAACAGAAAAACACACCGAAAAAACTTTTTTTTATCTATGGAGTTGCAGTGCTCATTTCTTATGTCGCAATCCACTCGGCACTTGAGCCGAAACTCCGCGCGTTTCTCTTCGCTAGTTTCATGCCTCATGTGGTTTGTACTTTTTGGCGTTAATAAAGCGAACAGAAACAAAAAAAAATATTTCTTTATTAAATAGTAGGATTCCTACTTTCAACTTTGGCGAACAAATATTATGAATGCGGTGAGATACACAAAATATTACTCTTCCAACTTTTGGTCAATAAAAACAAAATTAGAATTTATCCGTAATGGAAGAAATAAAAGAAAACGAATGCAGAACGACAAGTCAAGAAAGTATACTTTCGAGTGGTTTGGCTGCTCCATACACTGTTTTCTTCTTCATCTTCCAGTTTGGGCCAATAAAAACGCAATGAACACAACTTTTTTTTGGTATGAATAAATCAAGAAAATTCTAGAGTTCACAAGATCCAAGGATAAAAATGTTGTTATGACTGAGACTGGTCTCGTTTTCATCGAATTAAGGGCCAGATAGTGCGATTTTATTCATATAAAGTTTTTTTTTCTCTTTTTTTCCTCTAGCGCTTGACATTCTAATCTTGACCGGACATTCTTCATTGCATAGAGCAAACATCACAGGGAAATATGAGTCAAATAAATGCAATCACTGTGTTTTTATTGCCGCTGCAATTTACGCGCAATTGTGTAGATAATCCATAATCCACTACTGACTTTCAGCCACTTGCTGAGCATAAGTCATTTTGCCGGCAGCTATCGGAATTTAAAATGGACCGAATCATCCATGCTGAATGTGAAAAGCAAAACTTCAGCTTAGTATCTATTCCGCGTATATGGTATGAATCTATGCTTGGGCCGAGTTCAGTTTAACACAGACTATTGTTCATCTCTTAGTCAATGCACTCCAAAAATGGAAACATCAGAGAGGGAAAAAAACATTTTTTCCCCATTTAACAACTAAAAACTTGAGATGAAAAGACGAGGTCAAGTGCTGTCTGCACAGTTTTGCTCGATATCGTTTGACGGACAAAACCAAACTATCCAGAGAATACAGACCAGTTGAGCAAGTTTTTCCTTCTGGCTGCTTTTTGGAATGTGTCAGAATTATACGCAATGTTTCATCACTTTCGAGAATTCATTTAGTTTGAAAGTGCCTGGAATCCATGAATTTATGTTTGAAGAGGGAACAACATAAACTTTACAATAAAAAAAATAGAGAGAAAAACATTAACTTCGCAGTCATTTTTCCGAATTTAGATGATGCTGAATTTTGGACTTAAATGCTTTTATTTAAAAGGATAAATGTCACCTGAAAAATTCATCCTCTCTAACCGTACCAGAACTTTTACCGAAAATTGGCCTTAAATCTTAAAAAATATCGCTTTTGAGCTTTTTATTTCTTTCTCTCCCAACAAACGTTACAAATGTGACTTGTTTCCAAGTTAAAAATAGCTATTCAATTTTTGTTTGCACCGCTTTTCTGTTGAATCGTCGTTGCAAATTGAATAATGGTTGGTTTTGAATGTGAAATATACTGATCGATACTGAGAATGAATGATGTTTTTTTTCTCGTCTTCTTCGTGTACGCTCTCACCACCAAAAATACATGCATTTTAACGGGCAAAAGACGTGACGCGAATAATTAATAAAATTAATAAACTCAACTTCTCGTAGCTGGGTGCTTTCTCTCTATCGCTCGCTTTTGCTCGCTGTTCCACCAATTACTCACTTCGCGATAACATTTGGCTCGAATCTTTTCCACAATTAACCGTTCAACGATTTCGAAAAGGCAAAGGGCTTTTTGGCTGAACGCACGTACTTTTTCGTACGTTTTACTTTGGCTCGATTGTTTCACTTGTCTCTCTTTTTCTCTCCCTCTCAATTTCTTTCGCTTTCGCTCACTCATTCATTCGTTCTATCTATCTCTCTCTTTCTCTCTTTCTAGCCGCCTTCTCGCACAATCGATTCGGAATTCGAAAAGCGAGAAAATTTTATTGTACTTATTCAATTATGAAAATTGTGATGACATTGTGCCAAAACACTTCGAAACGCGCATTTAAATCCATCCGAAATTAATTTTAACGATTATTTCGAATTATATCGCAATAATATCAGCGAGCGCCAGAAACACCATTTGGCGTTTATTCACACGTTTTTTGTTTAAGCTGATATAATTCTGCCATAAATTCATTGTCGAAATAGTTCGACATATTCTGGCATACAATGGGAATAAGTGTGAGTGGGAGAGCGAGAGCGAGAGCGACAGCAAGAGTGCTAAGGGCAAAAATGTCGAAGCAAAAGTCATTGATCTAATTAACTGCTTGTGCCATTTCACATTTTAATTTGGCCAACCGTTCGGATATTTTATCGATGTTGATTGCATCGCAATCAACTACCGACCGCCTGAAGGGTAATCGACTTCGACGCGAACAACACAATGCCAAGTAATGTTATCGCGTTCTTGTTTAGATGTTTTTTTCTATCCATTTTTTCATATCAGATCAATGCTTTATATCAGAAAAAATAAAAACGAAAGCGAACGAATCACTTTAACATACGCTTACTTGTACTGCCAAGCGGTCGGGATAAATAGATGGTTTCGAAAGCAAGAAATCGAAAATATCACAACAATTTACAGTAACTAACCGCATTTACACAGCAACATTTTCAATGCAAAAACACAATTCGTGTGAGTGGTTTTAAATTGAAACTAGCTTGATGTCAGATTCTGGTTGCTTCAGTCTCAATTTTTGAACAGGCAATTTGAACGGTCGGAAAGTGACATTTTTGTGTTCGGTTTGTTTGGAAATTGTATTCAAATATTCATTTGTGTCGCAAACCATTTTAGATGCTTTCTGCTACATTTCGTCTAATTTTGACTACATACATATATGGAATAGCTTGTTGTAACAAACAAGCGGTGGCTAAAAGTGGCAATTTTATAGGAAATTTTCGGCATCTTTTTCTGCGCGCACACGGAGACCGACACACGGTGCGGTAAAAAGAGAGCGGAATTTCGGTGAAAAGTTTTTCAGCAATGGCGAAACAGTGTGGAGAGGGGGCGAGTGAACATGTTGAATTAATTAGTAAAAAACGATTTCATATGCTGTGCATAAATATGATACAATGAGGATTGTAATATGAAGAGAGTAACATGAAAATGCGAAATCACAAAGTGGTTTTCCCATTCACATACGGCTTGACACTTGAAAAGTTGTACGTGCCATCGTTGTTTATGCAGTGAAATGAATTTGTTATCGTAATCATGTGCATTGCTCGCATGCGCACAACGCTCGTTCAGTGTCTCACAGCGTTTTCATTTGACAGGCACAGCGATAGCAGCGAGTTTATGGCATTTTATTCAAAGTTTCGAATTCGCATCCAAACTACCCACTTTCGAATAATTTCTATTCGCGCCAACACAGCCAGCGTGTTATTGAATGGTGCTCGATATCTGCTATCGTAGAAAAAATTTGCATACCTAAATATGATATGGCAAACGAATAGCATTCCCACGACCTCATTACATATCACTTCATCACCGAATATGTGATTACATTATGATTGTTCAGTGTTCTGAGATGCTCAGATCATTTTATTCATATTTCAAAAGTTATTGGGAAAAGGCACAATCCATCCGTACACGGCGTATCATTTGAGGAGAAGCATTCACTACAACATACGCCGTGTGATCTCTTGTGAAAGCATAATTTTCCAAGGTTATACCCAGCCACAGAAGCCATGGCAGATAGATAACTTAGACTTATTCGCATATACACCGGCAACAAGCAATTTATCAGGTCACCAGAAAAACTTTATGGCAACCAATGAACCTACGATGTAAGCTTAGTGCTTAAATCACTTCTGTATAAAATGGCCATAATCATCGTACCGTCTCTCTTTCAAATACCGTTTCCGGCATATTTCATTCGTCGCCACTTGCACATTTCTCACTCATAATTCTCTAATTATGCATCTAAGAGTCGAAGTTTGAACAAACCATCACTAATTTGCGAATTTTTATCTCTCTATTAACTAACCGAGTGACACACAGAGAGAGGACCAGAGACTCTGTTACAGAGTGAAATATTCCCCAGTGGCACAGCACTTAGCCCCGGTATTTCATCAACACCAAGCGTATATGTGGAAAATTGTAGGTAAATATATGTCTGTTCCGTGAAGTTCCGTGTCCGTACGAATTTATAACATATCATAATTTTTTGTGCGAAAGTATGAAGAGTTTTACGTGCAAACAATTGTTTCTTATAAATACAGAATACAAATAGTACGCTGGTTTCTATCACCTTCAGCCTATTTCACGATGTATATTCACGAAAATATTCTCAAACTTTCATTTTGAAAAAATTAAATTTAAATACACAAAGAATTCTTAGAAATTCGAACCATTTATTCAATTTTGAAAGAAAAATATCCAAATGCTCTTTTCTTTCATTGTGCAAATCATAACATAAATTTGGTTGTGAACGACTTGAATATACTAGTTCCGGAAATACGCAATAGCATTTCAACAATTAAAGGTATTATAAACTTCTTCAGAGAATCGACTTTGAAAAGAAAATATGTTCCAAATATCCGGCTTTTTGCGCAACACGATTTTGCACCGCGATAAAACAGACAACATTATGCAAGATATTTTGGATGAAGCGAGTGTTGTTGCCGAAATACTTGGTATAGAACTTGAATTGCCGAGAATAACAGGAAGACATATAGAAGTAAAAAAAATGTAATTCTTATTACTTATTACCTACTTATTACTGTAATAAGATAGACTTATTACTTATTACTCATCTTATTACTTTGTAGTTATTTTCTATGCGTATGTCCAAACGGCTACTGTTCATATACGCGTTAATACATAAGCACGCACTAGCGCCGAGTCTGTGTATTTACATGTTTTGTAAATTTTGGACTCAACAACTTATACAATACATACAATTCACAGACTCGACACCAGTGCGTGCCTACGTATTTGCGCGTATATGAACAGTAGCCGTTTGGACATACGCATGAAAAATAACTTATTTTACCCAAATTTCGGTGTAAATTCATCTTAAAATAGTTGAAACCTCTGTATTGCCACAACTCAATATTAGTCTTTACCTCTTTACACTCAAAAATGTTGCAGTGTAGTTACACGTGAAAAAAATGTCCTCGATTTTAGTTGGAAATTTGTCCTCGAATTTCTGAAAATATCTTTTTTGTCCCCACCTAAATAAAATCCTGGCTACGCCCTTGAGCTACGACATCTACCCGAAAATTGCAGTAGATGCGATGGATTGAGCTGGCTTTCTTGAGATTGATGAACGAATATGTTGCCAGAAACGATGGCAACAAATAATATATAAATTATGGCCAAAGTCTCTTCACTTCGTTCGCCCTAAAAACCATTTACAACCTTAAAAACGACTACATGTAGCTAACAACAGAGATGGATAAATTGCTTTGGCCACAGCATTCACCATCGAATTTCACTGCATTGATTGCAAAAAAAAAGCATCGGGTCCATTGCACCTGTACTACAATGCGTTATTTTCGAACCGTTCAATTTAAAGCTAAAATAACAAGTGGAAAAATTGAAATTCAACACGTTATTCTCGGCACCTTTCAACGATGATAAGTTTGGAATGTAATCGGATTTTTTTTTGTTCTGGGGAGAATGGGAACCAATATGGATGTATTACTCGTATTGTTGTTTGCTTTCATGGTTGCGTAGTTTTTTTTTCTGTTTTGGATGTACGAGTAGGTGATGCAATTCAATTGTATTGGCGTAAACACGTCTCCGATGGAATGTATCGGGTTCTTTTTATTTGTTCATCAAGATATATAACGAAATACCGCTGAATAATTTACAACAACAGCAACACATCAATTAACTCACAATTCGGTTTTTATTTAGTTGTTTCCCTCCACTCATTCACATTGCTCATAGACTCTGCTTTTCTGCCAATTCCACACTCAATATTGCACCATTACATTTGATCCGGTTGTTTTGATTGAATAGAGCAGAGCGGCAAGTAAAGAGCTGTCGTTCTTTTTTTTCGTTCACCCAGTCTGGAATTGCATGGCCACAATGAACTCAGTAACGAATCGAGTTCGTCGAACACTTATCGAGAACGACGACGACGGCAGCGACGGAAAAATAAGTGAGTTTATGGAATGAAAAACGCGGCAATACGAGATAGAGAGAAAGAGAGTGTGTGTGCGGAAAAAGTGGCGAAGATTTCATGGGGCCTAAACGGCGGTGAATCTATAGAGTCCATTGAATAAAGAGAACACAAGAGCAAACATAGTTGCCTATTGAATAAACGCATGGAAAAGTGAGGAGGCGAATAAAAATGAATAGAACAGAACAAAACAACAACATAGACGACGACGAGGACGAGGACGATGGCGGGCGAAAAAAAGCGGCTGTATAGCGAACAGAGTATTTCCACTTGAATGGAAAACAAAGTCAGTACGGTTCATTACATTTTCAAGTTACGTCTAACGTGTGTAGCACCCGTATCAAACTCACTGCTATATAAGCTCCATACATTCGACTACTACTCGCACCCATCATGAGCAATTACAAGCGAAATAAATGAACAAAAACAATAATAAGGACACACAAGCAGAGAGAGAGAGAGAGAGAGAGCAGAGCAGAGCAGAGGCGAAAAAAAACATTAACATTATTTTGTTCAACCGTGTGATTTCTTCTTTGGCTATCCCATTCATAGTGATGTTGTTACTGCTGGTGTTGTTGGTGCTGCTGCTCTCTTCCCTTTTACTCTCTCTCTTTCTTCTAGTTATGTTTTCTGTATTTGCAGATGGCTTGGTTTTATTGTATTTTGTTATTTTCACTCACTCACTCGTTCGTTTCACCCAAGTATCGGAATGGAGATGACGGAAAAAGCGGCACGTTTATTTGTTTACCCTTCTTCGTTTTGTCGAAAGCTCTATTCATCGGGCTGTGTGTGTGTGTGTGTGTGTGTGTGTGTGTGTGTGTGTGTGTGTGT